>NC_085991.1:2769996-3069996 GCF_030014385.1 Trichomycterus rosablanca | reverse complement strand
TGTCTCACCTGCCTCTTCTCTCTTAAAGGGCCCCCCCGGCTCGCAGCCGTCTCCCCACGCACAGCCTCCCCCACACAACCCCAGCAACCCCATGATGGGACCCCACGGCCAGGTAAGACCACCACAGACACTCACAACCTCACTCTAATGAACTATTCCGTGTTCCGATGCCCGTTCAGGCCGGCGTGGGAAACCCCGCCCTCGAAACACGCACCAGTCCACAAATAATAGATTATTGCATCGTTTCTGTGCCGTTCGACCTGGAGCGCCCATTTCATCCAGACGACTGAATCTGAACCTCCAGCGCCACACCTTTTTTCTTTTTTTTCCTCTTCCTCCGGTTTCTCTGTCCACGCCCCACTCTCAGTGCCCGGAGCCGGTGCCCGGGGAGCCGGATGAATTATTTAGGGTTCTCCTTGCTGCTGGAAAAGACTCCTCCGCTACCACCCACCATCAGTGGCACATTAATATTGCACAGCCTAATGCTGTAGACTGCCCACACACACACACACACACACACACACACACACACACACACACACACACACGTCTCTAAAGGAATAGTCAGACAAGAAGTCATATCCATTTTTAGCTTTGCACTGAAGCTCCTACGCGGCATGTCTGCCAGTTACCAACGCCAGATGGATGCCAAAAATCGAAATTGTTTACAAGCGTGATGCACCTAGATGAAAATTCTTCTCTAAAACCGAAATTCAGGAACTCCTGGGATAAAAACCCCCAAATAAAAACAAAATACTGCTTTCACTTAAAACACACACTAGCCACTTTATTAGGAACACCCGTACCCTTGTTTATTGATGTACTCTAATCAGTCGGTCACCATTTGAACATAAAAAAAATTCAGGCTGGTTTGAGTGTCTCAAAAACTCCTGATCAAGAGTCTCTGGAGCTTCTGCAGGACGGTGCTTAAAGAACATCCAGTGAGCGGCAGTTATGAGATCAGAGGAGAATAGCCAAACTGGTTGGAACTGACCAGACTCTCAATTAGCCGTTCTTTAACGTTCTTTGAGGCTATAGTAAAAGACCACATCGGGTTCCACTCCTGTCAGCCAAGAACACGAATCTGAGGCTACAGTGGGCACAGGGTCACCGAACCTCCGGCTGGCACCTGAAAAAGACTGCGTGGTCTTATAAATGTCAAATGATGGGTCGGAATTAGCAGTAATCTGTATACATTCATGGGCCAAGCCTGTCCTGGGTCGACGGTTCTGGTGTCTGCCGCTTACTGGATGTTCAGTGGTGGGGGTGTAGCCTGTAGCCACGTTGGGAATGGTTTCTTGACGCACGTTAAGCCCAAGAAGACCAATCAGAGCAAATGGTGCAGATGTTTAAAGATAAACGATATACAAAACGATTAAAACGATTACTCCATCGAGCCATAGCGAGAGCTGTTGACTTTAAGTAGAGGAAACTAGGAACGGCTATTAATTTGATTATAGTTACCTGTAGAGTCTTAAAATAGGACTCCACCGAACCACAGCGAGAGCAGCTCTCTTTAAATAGAGGAAACTAAGAACGGCTGTTGATTTGATTCTAGCCACCTGTAAAACAGAAAACATCTTGAAGTGGTGACCCCACCGAACCACAGTGAGAGCTGTTGTCTTTAAACAGAGGAAACTAAGAACGGCTGTGAATTTAATTTTAGCCACCTGTAGAGTCTTGAAATGGGACTCCACTGAACCACAGCGAGAGCTGTTGTCTTTAAGTAGAGGAAACTAAGTAAGGCTAAAATTTGATTTTAGGCACCTCTAGAGTCTTGAAATGGGACTCCACTAAACCACAGTGAGAGCTGTTGTCTTTAAATAGGACAAACTAGAAACGTGTAGAATCTTGAAATGGGACTCCACTGAACCGCAACGAGATTTGTTGTCTTTAGATAGAAGAAACTAGAAACAGTGACTCCACCGAACCACAGCCAGACCTGTTGTCTTTAAATAGAGGAAATTAAGAACGGCTGTTAATTTCATTTTAGGCATCTCTAGAGTCTTGAAATGGGACTCCACTAAACCACAGTGAGAGCTGTTGTCTTTAAATAGGACAAACTAGGAACGTGTAGAATCTTGAAATGGTGAGCACTGAACCACAGTGAGAGCAGTTGTCCTAAAATAGAGAAAACTAGGAACTGCTGTTGATTTGATTCTAGCTGCCTATAGAGTCTTGAAATAGGACTCCACAGAACCACAGCGAGAGCTGTTATCTTTAAATAGAAGAAATTAGAAACGGTGACTCCACCGAACCACAGCGAGAGCTGTTGTCTTTTAAATAGAGGAAATTAAGAACGGCTGTTGATTTGATTTTAGGCATCTCTAGAGTCTTGAAATAGGACTCCACCGAACCACAGCGAGAGCTGTTGTCTTTAAATAGGACGAACTAGGAACGTGTAGAATCTTAAAATGGGACTCCACTGAACCACAGCGAGAGCTGTTGTCCTTGAATAGAGGAAACTAGGAACTGCTGTTTATTTGATTCTAGCTGCCTATAGAGTCTTGAAATAAGACTCCACCGAACCACAGTGAGAGCTGTTGTCTTTAAATAGAGGAAACTAGGAACGGCCGTTGGTTTGATTTTAGCCGCATGTAGTCTTGAAATAGGACTCCACTGAAGCACAGCGAGAGCCGTTTTATCTGAATAATGGAAACCTAGTACGCTGGGGGAATTTCCTTAACGACTGATCTCTCAATTTAGTCATTTCCACTTCCCTTTTGCAGTTCTACTGCTGCATACGAGACGAGACGCCCTCGACTACCACATGTTAATTTTGGTCAGTTCCGGATGCTTACAGGAAGCCACACACACACACACACACACACACACACACACACACACACACACACACCCCAGCTCGTACAGTTATTTCCCCTCTGTCGACATGTTGTACCTGGATCCTCCAGCCACGTGGCTTTTAGCCGTAATCACGTACCGCAGGTCCGGCTCCTGTTCCGTCTCGCTCGTGTCTGAATCCAGCTGCTGGTCTCGAATATCCGAAAGTGCCTTGTGGTCCTGTTGTGGTCAGGGCCGAGTGTGGTCTGAGCTGCATCTGAGCCCCGGTCAGTGTGTCGTATGAGTGAACACGAGTGTGTGCGGGAACTCTAAATGTCCATGTTTGGTTCCATCCCCATTTTTTTTTGCTCGCCGCGGCTACACGCTTGCATTCCACCTGCTCCCGCTGGCCTCGCCACTACCATTCATTGAGCCGCGCTGCCACGCCCTGTGTGCCCCCCTCCAAAGCATCACGGATAGCTTGCTCTACAGTGTGCCAACCAGTGAGAAAATGTCACTTGTGTTGTGTTCTGTTCTTCTTCGCTCCTCAGCCTTTCATGTCTCCGCGGTACCCGGGCGGACCACGGCCAACTCTCCGCATGCCAAACCAGGTACACACACATCTTATAATGGGACTCCACCGAACCACAGCAAGAGCTGTTGTCTTTAGAGGAAACTAGGAACGGCTGTTGATTTGATCTCAGCCACCTGTAGACTAGGTAGCATCTGGAAATAGGACTCTACTGAACCACAGCGAGAGCTGTTGTCTTTACATAGAGGAAACTAGGAACGGCTGTTAATTTGATCATAGCCACCTATAGACTAGATAACATCTGGAAATGGGACTCTACTGAACCACAGCGAGAGCTGTTCTCTTTAGAGTGAACTAGGAACGACTGTTAATTTGATCATAGCCACCTGTAGACTAGATAACATCTGGAAATGGGACTCTACTGAACCGCAGCGAGAGCTATTGTCTTTAAATAGAGGATTCTAGGAACAGATGTTCATTTGATTTTAGTCACCTGTAGAATCTTGGAATAGTGACTCCACCGAACCACAGCGAAAGCAAAGAAGCACACAGTCTTTTTGAGTTCTTTCTGAAGTTTCTACTGGCTTCCGATTCGAATTCGAGACTTCTCTGTGCCCGTATAAACCTCTCTCATTATACACAAAGTTGTCAAGAAATCATGGGCTCCTAAATTAAGTCACATTATTAAGAGGGTGTCTAAGTAACACCAAAAACTAAAATACTTTTGGCATGAATTAGAATGAACAAACGTTGCGACTGTCCACAGTCGAGCAAGCTCTACTCTACCAAGCACCAAGAGGCTGCAGTGCAATAAAGAAGCCCCCGATTCAGAATCGACAGACTAAATAAAGCTCGACTGAAGTTCATTCATGATCAGACGGACAAATAAACAAAGAGTGTAGAATTGTAAAGCTTACTTGCCTGTGGACAGCGCACCAGCTTTAATTTAACCTTTATTTATTTACGTTTACATTTTCGGCATTTAGCAGGCGCCTTTATCCAAAGCGTCCTACATTACAGTCACAGCGTACAGTCTGAGCAATTAAGGGATAAGGGCCTTGCTCAAGGACCCGACAGCAGCATCCTGGCAGTGGTGGGCCTCGAACCAGTGACCTTCTGGTTACTAGTCCAGTACCTTAACCACTAGGCTACGGCTTGCTGGATTACATTTGACGACATGAACACATTTTCTGTCAGCGTAAGGTGACCGTTTGGGTTTTTTTTCTCACCTTGGCCAAGAGACCACTACCACTGTTCTTACGGGCACAGAGAAGTCACCAGCTGGAGTCGGTCAAAACAGTTGCAGAAATCATTCAATATGCCATGACATGAGAAGCGACAAAACCTGATTGAACTTTGACCCAGTTTGCCAGTTAGCTCCTCCAATGAGACAAACTGTTTGATACACCGATCAGGCGTAACATTATGACCACCTACATTACTGACTGGTCTGCGGCTGAGATGCTCTGTGTATTCTGACGCCTTTCTATCAGAACCAGCATGAACTTCTTCAGCAGTTTGAGCTACAGCAGCTCGTCTGTTGGGCATCAATGAGCCTTGGCCGCCCATGACCCTGTCGCCGGTTTACCACTGTTCACTCTTTGGACCAGTTTTGATAGATACTGACCACTGCAGACCGGGAACACCCCACAAGAGCTGCAGTTTTGGAGATGCTCTGACCCAGTCGTCTAGCCATCACGATCTGGCCCTCGTCAAACTCGCTCAGATCCTCACGCTCGCCCATTTTTCCTGCTTCTAACATCAACACTGAGGATAAAATGTTCACTCGCTGCCTAATATATCCCCCCCACTAACAGGTGCCGTGATGAAGAGATAATCAGTGTTATTCACTTCACCTGTCAGTGCTCATAATGTTCTGCCTAATCGGTGTATAACGCATTATTATTGTACTGAAACAGCGAGTGAGGAATGTGATTAGTGGAGGAGCTTATGAGCAGTAATAATGAAGAGAAGTTTAGTGCTCCTGTCTCCTTCTTTTACTACATTAAACCACGTTAGGCTTTATTTAGACTCTGGGAGAAGCTGATTCTGATTCTCACGATTCCTCAGAGGCTCGAGCTGTAACACAAGTTTAAAAGTGAAACAGGGAGGAAAATCCAGATAAACACAGATACAGTGTATCACAAAAGTGAGTACACCCCTCACATTTCTGCAGATATTTAAGTATATCTTTTCATGGGACAACACTGACAAAATGACACTTTGACACAATGAAAAGTAGTCTGTGTGCAGCTTATATAACAGTGTAAATTTATTCTTCCCTCAAAATAACTCAATATACAGCCATTAATGTCTAAACCACCGGCAACAAAAGTGAGTACACCCCTTAGTGAAAGTTCCTGAAGTGTCAATATTTTGTGTGGCCACCATTATTTCCCAGAACTGCCTTAACTCTCCTGGGCATGGAGTTTACCAGAGCTTCACAGGTTGCCACTGGAATGCTTTTCCACTCCTCCATGACGACATCACGGAGCTGGCGGATATTCGAGACTTTGCGCTCCTCCACCTTCCGCTTGAGGATGCCCCAAAGATGTTCTATTGGGTTTAGGTCTGGAGACATGGTTGGCCAGTCCATCACCTTTACCCTCAGCCTCTTCAATAAAGCAGTGGTCGTCTTAGAGGTGTGTTTGGGGTCATTATCATGCTGGAACACTGCCCTGCGACCCAGTTTCCGGAGGGAGGGGATCATGCTCTGCTTCAGTATTTCACAGTACATATTGGAGTTCATGTGTCCCTCAATGAAATGTAACTCCCCAACACCTGCTGCACTCATGCAGCCCCAGACCATGGCATTCCCACCACCATGTTTGACTGTAGGCATGACACACTTATCTTTGTACTCCTCACCTGATTGCCACCACACATGCTTGAGACCATCTGAACCAAACAAATTAATCTTGGTCTCATCAGACTATAGGACATGGTTCCAGTAATCCATGTCCTTTGTTGACATGTCTTCAGCAAACTGTTTGCGGGCTTTCTTGTGTAGAGACTTCAGAAGAGGCTTCCTTCTGGGATGACAGCCATGCAGACCAATTTGATGTAGTGTGCGGCGTATGGTCTGAGCACTGACAGGCTGACCCCCCACCTTTTCAATCTCTGCAGCAATGCTGACAGCACTCCTGCGCCTATCTTTCAAAGACAGCAGTTGGATGTGACGCTGAGCACGTGCACTCAGCTTCTTTGGACGACCAACGCGAGGTCTGTTCTGAGTGGACCCTGCTCTTTTAAAATGCTGGATGATCTTGACCACTGTGCTGCAGCTCAGTTTCAGGGTGTTGGCAATCTTCTTGTAGCCTTGGCCATCTTCATGTAGCGCAACAATTCGTCTTTTAAGATCCTCAGAGAGTTCTTTGCCATGAGGTGCCATGTTGGAACTTTCAGTGACCAGTATGAGAGAGTGTGAGAGCTGTACTACTAAATTGAACACACCTGCTCCCTATGCACACCTGAGACCTAGTAACACTAACAAATCACATGACATTTTGGAGGGAAAATGACAAGCAGTGCTCAATTTGGACATTTAGGGGTGTAGTCTCTTAGGGGTGTACTCACTTTTGTTGCCGGTGGTTTAGACATTAATGGCTGTATATTGAGTTATTTTGAGGGAAGAATAAATTTACACTGTTATATAAGCTGCACACAGACTACTTTTCATTGTGTCAAAGTGTCATTTTGTCAGTGTTGTCCCATGAAAAGATATACTTAAATATCTGCAGAAATGTGAGGGGTGTACTCACTTTTGTGATACACTGTACATGTGGAGCTGTAACCCTGGATCTGATTAGTCTTTGACTTGATTCTTGTGTTTCCCTCCCCAACAGCCTCCAGTCGGGGTTCCTGGGTCACAGCCGCTCCTGCCAAACAGTCTGGACCCGACCAGACCGCAAGGTATCGACCCGGACGCGCGACACGTTAAATTCTGACACGTTAATGCGTCTTTGTCCGTAGGATCATACGATTTTTCCTTTTTTGTATTCAGGACACCCTAATATGGCCGGCCCGATGAGAATGAATCCACCAAGAGGGATGGGTGGCATGGGCCCACAGGTACACACACACACTCACTTCATTCAAACACACACACACACACTTGACCTTAGAGTTCCGGTAGAGCGTTCTGTAATCAGTGGACTGTGAACTTGACCGGATGGAGATTGAGACCTCTTTTGGCACAGTGTGCAGGCTTGCCAATCATGCCAGCTTACCAGTCAGGAGCTGGTATTGGAGCCATGAGATAAAATGACATCTCCAGCATGCTGCCCTTTTGCCCCACCCCACCGCGCCTCCACCATTGACACACAAGCTGGCACACCGGCCAAGGAATCAAAATAAGACTTGATTAAAAATGCACCTTCGTCATATTACATCATTGGCTTGGCTTCCGATTCAAATTCGAGACTTCTCTGTGCCCGTATAAACCTGTCTCTGTATACGCACAGTTGTCAAAAAAATCATGGGCTCCTAAATTAAGTCACATTATAACAAGGGTGTCTAAGTAACACCAAAAACTAAAATACTGTAGCGTCAGTGGGAGGAGCCGGCAAGGGCTATACCCAGAAAGCCTTGCGGCCGTGGTATCCAGGCTTACCGTCAGCGTGTATCCCAGTGTGGGAGACTGGGTGGCTGCGGTGAGAGCTGGATAGGTAGCTTATATGTTTGTCTGTGGTATGAATGTATGTGTGTATGAATGAGTGTATGTCCTAAACCACTGAATGAACTGCCAAGGGCAGCTCACTCGCGGCCCCGACGCTCGCCTTCCTGCTCGCCGGCGCCACAATACTTTTGTCATAAATTAGAATGAACAAACGTTGCGACTGTCCACAGTCGAGCAAGCTCTACTCTACCAAGCACCATGAGGCTCAGATGCAAGAAAGAAGCCCCCGATTCAGAATCGACAGACTAAATAAAGCTCTGCTGAAGTTCGTTCCTGATCAGATGGACAAAGAAACAGAGAGTATAGAATTGTAAAGCTTACTTGACTGTGGACAGCGATGCCTATAAAGCACCAGCTTCTATTTAACCTTTACTTATTTACATTTTCGTCATTTAGCAGGCGCATACATAAGACTCGTCATAAACTTGTTGGACATCTCAGCTCTTGTGCATAGGCATTTCACCAGATTTTGGAGCGTGTCTGTGGAGATTTGTGCCCATTTCAGTCAAAACAACATTTGTGACGTCCGCCCTCGATGTTGCAATCCAGGTTTCAGTTGATTCCTATAAGTATCTGATGGGATTAGGGTCAGGGGTCTGTCCAGGAGGCATGCTGGAACAGGAATGGACCTTCCTCAAACTGTTGTCACGATCAGAAATGACCACCCCAAGCTTTCTGTAATGTAGACCATAACCAGCCCAACATGATCTTGGAACCTCTGCTGAGATCTGGTCGGTGCTTCATAGACTTCCCAGTGTATGCGGTCAAACCAGTCCTATTTACATGGGCACCAAAGTCACGAGTTCTAATAATAGATTTGCTTTTCTTATTTCTAGAACTATGGTGGGATGAGGCCACCGCCCAACTCTCTGGGCGGTCCAGGCATGCCAGGCATGAACATGTAAGTAGGCACCACATCTTCATCTCCATCACCATCATCATCATCATCATCAGCATTGTTGTCATTGCTTTGGGCTGGGCTGGTCTGGGTTCCCACCTGCCCCAGTCTGTCTCCTTCTCTTACTGGTTTGGTGATCGTGTGCTTGTTTGTTCTCTCAGGGTTCCAGGAGGACGGGGACCCTGGCCTAATCCCAACGCTAACTCGGTGAGTCCGTATACGCCGGCGTCTAGACGTCTGTGAGACGAACACGCCTACTGGAATCTGATGAAAAATACTTAAATAACGTTTATCTGTGCTTTTTAATTCCAGATAGCGTACTCCTCCTCATCTCCGGGCAATTATGTGGTAAGTATTTAGACCTACGCTGCTTTAGAAAGTATTTACATTTACATTTTCGGCGTTTAGCAGACGCCTTTATCCAAAGCGACTTACATTATAGTTACAGTATACAGTCTACGCAGTTGAGGGTTAAGGGCCTTGCTCAAGGGCCCAGCAGCAGCAACCTGGCAGTGGTGGGGCTTGAACCAGTGACCTTCTGATTACTAGTCCAGTACCTTAACCACTAGGCTACGGCTTCTCACGGAGAGCCGTATCGCGTACGGAGAGCAGCACAAAGCTTCATGACGTGATGGGTTCTGTGTGTAAACCTAGTGAGCTGCCTTGCTGCCTACTGCCTACCTGATCAGCTGCCTCAGTAGAGAGGATTCATAAGGCAGACTGTTTAGACACACTACGATTACCTCACCACAGGCGCTCCGTTGGTTGCTCCACCGTGTTTGTAGTTTTCGTGAGAGAAGCCGTGCCGCACCGGGATTGCCTTCGGCGCTGAGGAAGCGTCGGACGCCCCCTCGTCATTCAGTCAGATCATCACTCGGAATTAAGGCGCCTCATTTGGAGCATTTGAGGTATCTAAGGATTTAGACACGCCCACTTCTCGGGAGCGTAGGATGACGTAAGTGCATCTATATAGCGAGATCACGGGAACACACGAGTATATTTGGGGGCCTGAATACCTCTCTAAAGCACCGCAGACCGGCTCGTAGCGGTGGGTCTCTGTTCTGTCCTACCTCCAAGCACAAGTTAGCACAGTTCCGTCCTCTGGGAAGTAAAAAGTCTGGCCTAAGCACATATTTAACTTTCCAAAGGTATCGATTTCTTTTTTTTCCGCTTCAGCAATTACCCCAGACTTGTGTTTAGCTGCGGGCCTCGTAGTCGGACGTTCAGGACACGCGGGCATTAATCATACCGCCGTAACATCTCCCCTGTGCCCGCTGCAACTTTGTTTAAAAAACGTCTCCTCGGGCATTGTGCCCCAAATAATGAAAAATGAAATGTGTGTGTCTCTCCTCCTCAGGGTCCTCCAGGGGGAGGCGGTCCTCCGGGAACTCCCATCATGCCAAGTCCAGGAGGTCTGTAAAAAAGAAATCATGCTCAAACCCTCCGCTGTCATCTTAGATCATTTTTAGTGCCATTTCGATTCACCCAAAAATCTTCCCTGTGGCACGATTGCTACCAGTCTGTGTGCCAGTCTCGGTCCCAATTCGCTCCATGCCGGCCGAGGAGGGCCACATAGATCCTCAGCACATACAGAGGACCACACTACTCTCTCTGTCTTCTTCTGGGTTTTAATTCATAACGTGCTTCTAACTTCGAGACACTAGTTTAGGGAAGGATCTTTCCTGTTCCCTCAACCCCACTGAACGCTTCATTTTGGGTCGGAATTGAAACGGCGATGGCAGGCTGTCCAAATTCCCACAGATTTGCTTCAAAATCTTGTTGCAATGTGGGTCCAATTACAATACAAGCTCATGCTCAGGTGTCCACATACTTTTGGCCATTATAGTGGATGTATAAAAAGCACACCCTGTCGCAAGCTTAAAAAATAGGTCACAGACAAATAATAATACTAATAATAATTAAATATTTACCAGGCACATAAAAATAAACTTGTACATGGACGCCCCCTTGTGGAGGCTTTACGCTACACCGTGTAAACCACAGTGGGACCAGATTGCCACTATTTTTATTAGTTAAAATCTTGTGCAGACTTTATATGATAGAGCTGCAATGTGGGACCAATTACAGTACAAGCTCATGCTCAGGTGTCCACATACTTTTGGCCATCTAGTGGATGTTTAAAAAAGCATACCCTAAGCCAGGGTTTTTGGGTCGCGAGCAGACAGACAAAAATAATAATAATTTAATAAGCGAATTTTAACAGGCATATAAAAAAATTTACTTGTACATGAATGCCCCCTTGTGGAGGCTTTACGCTACACCGTGTAAACCACAGTGGGACCAGATTGCCACTATTTTTATTAATGAAAATCTTCTGCAGCCTTTATATGATAGAGCTGCAATGTGGGACCAATTACAGTACAAGCTCATGCTCAGGTGTCCACATACTTTTGGCCATATAGTGGACATAGAAAAGCATCCCCTAAACCAGTTTTTCTAACCAAAAAATGGGTTGAAGACAAAAATAATAATAATAATAATAATGAAATAAATGAATTTTAACAGGCACTTAAAAGGTAAACTTGTACATGAATGCTCCCTTGTGGAGGCTTTACGTTACACCTTGTAAACCACAGTGGGACCAGATTTTTGTGTTTTGTTTTGATAAATTTGATGTGTTTTTTGAAAAACCCTAAGCTGGCTTTAAGCAGACTGTCTTAAACTGGGAACGTAATGGTATTAAACACTGGTGTTGCACATTTCTAAACTGGATTTTGCTTTTTCTTCTTTCCTCTTTACAGACTCCACAAACTCTAGTGAAAACATCTACACCATGATGAACCCCATCGGCCCTGGAGGCAACCGGCCTAATGTGAGTGTTTATCCCAAGAGGGTCTGATGGATAGCAGACGATCTGTTGATAATAGACTAGTGGTCTACAGAGCTCCCGGGTTCGAATCTCGGCTCTGCTACCAGTCGGCTGGGCGCCCCTCTAGCAGACTAAATCGGGCTCCAGGACCTTGGTTGCCTAGAGCGCCTGTACAGAAAGTGGAGGGGCGCAGAGATCGGGGCGTGGCTCTCCGTTTGCGAATAAGTATGAGTGAATACGAAAGGATCGGTGGAGAGCGCTCACGTCAGAGTGTGTCGGGCGAATATACACCCTCCTTGGACGCCGTTGGGGTCCACAGAAGCGGATTGGTTAAGCTAAATTGGGAGAACACACGGCCCTGGAATAACATCTAAACCAAGCGTCATATTATGCCAATTCTAATCTTTTTTATTTATTACTTTATTTATTATTATGGGTGTAAGTGGCATGTGTGGGTTTGGATTTGGTGTTAACAGGTTTGAGAGTGTTAAGCAGGCACTAACCGATCATGTCATGTGACTTGTGCAGTTCCCGATGGGCCCCGGTCCGGACGGTCCAATGGGAGGGATGGGATCCATGGAGCCTCATCATATGAACGGATCATTAGGTGAGCGCGGCCCCCTGGAGGGGTTTAATAACATTCAGAAGTTGGATTAAAGCGCTCTCTGGTGGTGATACTGTGTTTCTGAGTGTCATTTTTTTTTTTTGTTCTCAGGGTCTGGTGACATGGACGGGCTGCCAAAGGTAAATGCTTCAAAATTTGGCATGTTCTTTCACCATTTTTACCGAAATGCACTTGGACTCTTTCTTACTGTGCTGTACAAATGAAATTTTCAAGACAAGATAAAACAGACAGAAACATAATAACTATTTTGCCATTAAATGACACAAAGTAAAAAAAAAAATAGGTCCTTACTGGCCTGGCCACTTTTGAATTTACCCAAGATGCCCTTGAGTTGGGCACTCAGGTGGAGCAGCGGTCTAATTCGCTAGCCCTGGAACTCTCAGAGGTGCTACCGGTCTGGCTGGACACTGAGCAGACAGAAGGGGCTGTGTCTGAGGGAGGAAGGGCTGGATAGGGGTGTGATAGTGTGGCTTTTTGTATGAATACCGCCACTGACTGGTGTGCTAGGGAACCGAATATATCCAAATTATCACTGATCGCGTCCCAATATATCCGATTCCGTCAAATGCTTTATTACTCTATTTCTGTAGAACTCACCTGGCAACATGGCAGGCATGAACAACCCGCCGGGAACACCGCGGGACGACGGCGAGATGGGCGGCAACTTCCTCAACCCGTTCCAAAGCGAAAGCGTGAGTATAAAATAATAATAATAAGTTTAACGGGGTGCGCCTCTTTATTTGCATCAGTTGCTTTTCCAAGGATCGCTGGGTGCAAATCCAGGCATGATTAGCTACGCCCGAGGAGGGTGTGGGTGCCCGAAGCACCGTGATTGGTGCACTGTGTTTTTTCTTTTGGATCCGTGACCCTGACCAGGATAAAGCGTTCCATGAAAATGAAGTGACGGGTAGCTCAGCGGTAAATTCGGGTTTAAATCCCCAGCGGTGCTTTCCTATTTGCCGGTCGGGCATCTATAATAAGACATTATTGGCTGAGTCTGAGGGGGGTGTGAGTGGCCGAAGCACCGCGATGGATTTGTGCACTGTGTGTTTTCCTCTGGGAACCATGACCCTGACCAGGATAAAGCATCCCATTAGAATGAAATGCAGGGAGGCGCAGCGGTAAATTAGGTTTTGAATCTCTGGCGGTGTTTTCCTATTGGCCGGTCGGTTATCTATAATAAGACATGATTGGCTGTGTCTGAGGGTGGGCTTGGTTGACGACTGAGGCCCTGTGATGGATTGGCGCACTGGCGTTGTCTTTTGGAATTGTGACCCTGACCAGGGTAAAGCATTAATATATTATTATTACTATTATTTTTATTATTATTATTTTATTGTTATTTCTATTATTATTATTATTTTAATGTTATTATCAGTATATTATTATTATTATTTCCTTGTTGTCATTCATATATTTTTATTATTATTATCAGTATATTATTTCTATGATTATTACTATTATTAATATATTATTATTTATTAAATTATTATTATTTAATTATTTTTTATTTTATTGTTATTATTTATATATTTTTATTATTATCAATATATTATTTTTATGATCATTAGTATTACTATTATTAATATACTATTATTATTTATCAGTTTATTATTTTTTATTTTATTGTTATTAATATGTTTCTATTATTAATTTGTTATTATTTTATTTTTATTATCAGTGTATGATTATTATTATTTTTTATTATTTTTTGTTATTTTTATTAGTATCATTATTATTTTATTGTTATTTTTGTTATACTGTATGTTGCTATTATTTTCATTATTATTACTATTATTAATATATTATTATTATTAATAATAATATTATTATTATTATTTTATTGTTATTAATATATGTTTTATTATTTTGAATGTATTATTATTATTATTGGTCGGTCGGGCATCTATAATTAGACATTATTGGCTGTGTCTGAGGGTGGGTTGGCTGACGACAGAGGCCCTGTAATGGATTGGCATCCTGTCCAGGGTGTGTTACTGCATTTTGCCCCATGATCCGGACCCACTGTGATCCTGACCATGATAAATCAGTGCTAAAACATGAAAATAAAGTAAAATGAATTATATTTTGTAATTAAAACGATGATTTCTAACCTCCTGCTGTTTTTCTCTCTCCCCCTCCAGTACTCACCCAACATGACGATGAGCGTCTGATTTTCCTCCTTTTGTATCTTACTGTTTTATTTTCCCCCCTCGTTTTTTTTCCATTCGTTTTGTATCCTGCATTCCTTTTTACCCCCCGCGTCCGCCCACCCCTCTTCACCCACGCGGCCTCGGGACCCGAGCACGGACTCGCGCCGTAACGGCCACCGGAGACAGGGAGCGGCGGGGACAGTGTCGCCGACATGGACGCACGGGGCCGGAGATGGACTCACACGGACTCACGTGGACCCGTGCGTGAGCGGGAAGCGCTCTCGGCTCGGCCTCCTTGGGAACTCACTCCGCCTCTCTCCCCCCTCTGAGTTTGCAGTCTGTTTATCCGTGCGGTAGATTTCTCGTCCCGAGACGAGATCCAGTGATTTTATTTCTTCTTTTTCCCCTCTTGGTTTTAACGTGTATATTTTTAAATGCGAGCGTGAACTCATGAAGATGTGACGGGCTGAACGTTTCCATTATTTCTGTGTATGTATTGTATTATTAATAATTATTGTTCTTTTATTTTGTATGAATATTGTAATGATTATTGATAAGGGTATTTTTTTCTCTCAGACGGGCACATTGTATCTCAATAACCATGAAATCGTCAGAGTAAGCACATATTCATCATGGGGAATCTGATATTATTATGATCCTTTGTTTTTTTTTGTTCCTTGTGATGTGTTTTATTGTTTCGGGGGATATCTTGTCGATGGGTTCGGGAGTTTATTATTATATATTTTTTTTTGTATTTTATTTTAATTTTGGCGTGACTTTTTACTCTCCCCCTGTACGATGTAGCGATCTGAACGATTCCGGTTCGGGAATCGAGCGTTTAAAATAGTAAACTTCACTCCACCTGTCCATGAACGATCTTGTTTTGCTGTTGCTGTGTCGTTTCATGACTTGGATGAATCGATTTCCTGCCTGTATCATCATTTCAAATAGTGATAAAAACCTGCTTTTATTCCATCGCTGGAAATCCTCAAGATGTTTATTTTCCCTCGTCGTGTTTCATTTCTCCTTTTATTTGATTTCTTTATCCTTTTATTTTTACGTCGTTTTATTGACTCTGCATGTCTTACCACGTGGAGCCCGATTCAGGACGTTTTATGTCGCGGCCTCTGTGGTCTAAAGCGACCCCGGAGTGGCTGCAGGTTTTCATCCCAGCCGTGACTAAGACTAGCTGGTCCTACCACGTGGAGCCCAATTCAGGACGTTTTAGATACACTGTATTGTCAAAAGTATTCACTCACCCATCCAGATCATTGAATTTAGGTGTTCCGGTCACTTCCATGGCCACAGGTCGGCATGCAGACTGCTTCTACAAACATAAGTGAAAGAATGGGTCACTCTCAGGAGCTCAGTGAATTCCAGCGTGGTACCGTGATAGGACGCCACCTGTGCAACAAGTCCAGCTGCAGGTTTTCATCCCAGCCAAGACAGTATATGTCTGAATATGTGTGATACCCTTTGGTACACCACTTTCACCCTATAGCATGGTCCAAATCAAGGCCCGTCATGTGGGTTACCCAGTCGAGAAGCTACATGGTTGGCGTCATTCAAGTCGGGATCCGACAGCCGCCCCATCGCTCTTTAAATCGGTCTAATTGAGCATGAATTTGGTTCTCTCACAAGTGCTGTGGCTCAATCCAATGGTTGCAGTTCTATTTACTACTAGATCTATTTGTATGGGCACTGAGAAGTCATGAAAGTCATGCCACAAAGTGAAACGATATCATGGACCTTCCTACATCGGGGTAGCTGTTATTGGTCAGTGCGGTGTACATTATATGGGCAGAAATATGTAGACGCCCTTTCAGTGGCGCAGCAGTAAAATACACTAGCCCACAAACTCTTAGATCCAGGGTTTAAATTTCAGCGTTGCTATTGGCCGGTTGGGCGTCTACACAGACATGATTGGTTATGTCTGATGGGGTGGGTGGCTGAACAGCCTAGCCGTTGGGAGTAGAACTTGTCAGTGCGCTCTCAGTGCTGGTCTCAGTGCAAGTCCAGATGAAATAAGGAAAGTTGATTCATCCGGCAAAAACAAATTAACTATCCACTGTGGCAACATTGGAATCTCTGTACCGCAGGGTTTTTCATTTTGTCCATGATTTTTATCACGTCCCAGGCAACACAAACGACGCATCAAAAACAAACATAACAGGAACTATACCTAATTAATAAAAATCTGGTCCCACTGTGGTTTACAAGATGTAACGCAGTTTTTGACTTAAATTTTGTTGATTTTATTATTATTTCTCTCTGCGACCTATCTAGGGATTTAAAAAACCCCTGTCCGACATCACCAAATTCATAACAGGTGTAGAAATCTTTACATTTTTAAGACTTCCTTTCCCTTTGAAATCTGGCCTCAATTTTAACCAGCTTCATCAGTAAATTCTGGACGCTACTCGTAAACACGTCACCGTTGGAATGGAATCCCTGCAGACAAACCTCTTCTGGAACAGTGGCAGCCTAGCTCTGGTCTTCGCTTTGGGCTATCAGACTAAAAAAACAGTTGTGGGTTTAAATCCTTTAGCTATCGTTGGGCCCTTGAGCAAGGCCCTCAGTTCTCTCGGCTGAGCCTGCACTCTGACCCAAGTAAGCTGGGGATATGCGTCAAAAGAACTTCGTTGTACTGTACACGTGTGTCTACATATATGCTAAATAAATGTGTTCCATCTACCTTTAATCATTATTATTATTATTATTAGTGCTTACAGTACTGTGACAGTACACTGTCTAAGCAATCGAGGGTTAAGGGCCTTGCTCAAGGGTCCAACAGTGGCAGTGGTGGGACCTGAACCCATTGACCTTAACTGCTAGGCTACAGCTGCCCTGTACAACTGTACGGCATTCGGTCTAATGGAGAACTTGCATGAGCTGCCCTGAATAGTCAGTTCTGATAGCAAGTAAGTGGAAATGAACGTGATTCCTTTGTGATGGTTTGCCACCTTGTTCGGGGAGAGTTCCGACCTCGTACCTAGAGATTTCAGATTGCTTTGGATCCCGCTTGACCTTGGTTGGAAGAATCTGTGGTCTAAAGTTGTGATGCCTTCAAAGCGCCTGGAGCTTTTCAGTAGTTTAAAGACCAAGACTAGCTGGTTGAGCATGGATAGTGGATAGTAACCATAGGTTTGGTTAATCCTAGTCAGAATGGCCACAGCGTTTCCTTCATGTTGTAAAAGACTCTGAATTGACCTCAAACCAGGGGCTCATGGTCCTTAAACCGTGACTGTGTTCTTTTTCTAAATCATTTACCCACAAGACCGTATTTGACCACTGCTGCGACCACTTCCGGTCCATCGGATACTAATCGAACATGGCTGGGAGCCACCTAACGCTGACCGATGTTTATTCACCCAGAATTTCAGCTCCCAATTCATCCAGCACCATATCGATTCACAGATTTCCCTTCTGAAGCATGAACCTGAAGCCAGCACAGGCTTCGGTCTGGTAATGGTTCAACTTTTGTTTCAATAAAAGAGGGGTTAACAAAGGGCGAGACTTATAGCACCTTTATTTGTCGTATATATATAAATATACCGATGTACAGTACAACGAAAATCTTCGTGTATTTCGGCTTGTTTGGAAGCTGGGGTCACGGCGCCCCTGGAGCAGAGAGGGTTACAGTGGCTGCATGGCAGAGCTAGGATTCAAACTCTCAACCTCCTTTTGGTTGATAGCCCAAAGCTCTACCCACTAGGCTACCACTGTCCCAAATGGTCACACATGGTGCTTTTGGGGCTGCTTTTATAGCATAAGCGAACAGCGCCCCACAGTGGTTCTGTTCCTAAGCTCTATCTGTGAGGTCAGAACGTCGGACCACAGCGATGAATCAGTTGTAGCTTCGAGTGGTCGCACATGCAGACTGGTGTAAAGTACATGTTTTCATTTGTGAATGTTTCCCCCCCCTTATCAGCGTTTTTTTTCTCCTCTCGTCAGACGTTTTCGTCCGTTTCGGATCACGTCTCCTCGATCAGCCCACCGGTACACGATGTCAGCCTTTTTATTCCTTGGATTGCTCGTTGTAAATACTGTAAAATGCATTTTGATATCATGAACGTGTTTTGATATTCCCGTCCCTACACGGCTGTGGAAAACGGAAAAGGATCGTAGACTTCGAACACGCCCCCTGCAGACGCTGCCAATTCTCCGTCCCTGGATAGTTAAATAAATAAATAATAAATAACAAACGGTAACTCTGGGCTCTCAGGATTTGGGTTGGTCCTTTAGATACGGCTGAGCGCCCCACACTTGTCCGCTTCTCCAGGAAAACGACCATCCGCGGTCGATCGTACTGTCCAGTGAGCGTGTGCAAGCCGACTTAGCGATGAAGGGTTTGTATCTAGCTCAACCTAAAACATTACCGAAATACAGAGGACACTTCACTGATCATGTACGGCTGTTTCTCTCCTTTCCTGGCGCCCTTACAGTTGAAGTCAAAAGTGTATGTCATGGCATTCTCAGGATTTCACTATTTTTGGCAACTTTGTCCAAACTAATTGGGACGTTCTACCTCTTGACTTTGTAAAGTTGCTTTGAGACAATGTCTATTGTAAAAAGCGCTATATAAATAAATTTGACTTGACTTGACCTCTGTAAGCCACTTTAGATGCCCACTATCAAGCTTTTGGCACAACTTTGGATAAAACTGACCCCTCTGCCAAGCCGAATAGTTGGAATTTAACCAAAATGTGTTTTTTTAATAGTACAATCCACATACGCTTTATAGCATATAGACTTTGGGAGCCCAAAACATCCACCACCATGCTCGGCAGAATTTGGTGTTTCAGGAGTCAAGCTTTCAGATCGCATTTTCCTCCTTAAACTGTGGCTGTGTTCGTTTTCTAAATCATTTACCCACAAGACCGTATTTGACCCCTGCTGCGACCACTACCAACATGGCTAGGAGTCGCCTAACGCTGACCTATGTTTATTCACCCAGAAGTTTAGCTTCCAGCTCATCCAGCGCCACATTGATTCACAGATTTCCCTTCTGTGGTCCTAAGAGGTTAACAAAGAGGCGATGTAAAGCTCGCTCAACTGTGGACACCCGAGTTCCAGCAGCTATTTGACCAATCCCTCAACCTTCCCAAGACTACCA
Organism: Trichomycterus rosablanca; assembly: GCF_030014385.1. Classification (NCBI taxonomy): domain Eukaryota; kingdom Metazoa; phylum Chordata; class Actinopteri; order Siluriformes; family Trichomycteridae; genus Trichomycterus; species Trichomycterus rosablanca. The sequence goes on along the minus strand of NC_085991.1, from coordinate 3,050,383 downwards.
TGACATACACGTCTATCTAAACGTGACCTGTACATAAGGATTCGGCGAGCGTCATCACTTCATGTTCGTCCCATCGGTCATCTGTGCTACTGTCGTAATGCTGTATAATACTGTAACATTAGGAGGAACACAAGGGAGCGTCTTTGTTTTGTTTTGGAGAGCAGACGAGCGGTATTCGAGTTTGGGTTTCACGTTGGATCTGACTTGGCTCCCCGTCTTCTAGGGACTTTTTTTTCCTGTGTCTCGTGTACCTGCTGTTTTCTTTCTGTTGTACAATTTCTTTAGGCTGCAAAAGAAGTCGTTTACCTAAAAGATAAAAAAATGATGATGATTTCTGTCTTTTTTTTGTTTGTTTGTTTGTTTGTTTGTTTCTTTTTTTAAATGAGTCGTCACTTATTTTTGCTTGTGTCCCTTCGTTGTAGATACAAATTTAAAACTAATAAAAATAACGTAACCCCTTTTACCAAGACGCCTGCTTTTCCCCTCTTATTATTTATTAAAATGAATAAAGGTTCATACTTGCTTCCTGTCGTCTGATCTCATTTTGCCTCATCTTGTCTGGAAATTGAAGTACAAGCTTAAAAGTTGTCCTTAAACTTTATGACATTTATTTGGGAAGTGGGTAGCACTGTCTCCTCACAGCAAGCAGGTCCTGGGTTCGATCCCCAGGTGGGGCGGTCCGGGTCCTTTCTGTGTGGAGTTTGCATGTTCTCCCAGTGTCCTCGTGGGTTTCCTCCGGGTGCTCCGGTTTCCTCCCACAGTCCAAAGACGTGCAAGTGAGGTCAACTGGAGACACTAAATTGTCCATGACTGTGTTAGATATAATCTTGTGTAATGAGTAACTACCGTTTCTGTCATGAATGTAACTGAAGTGTAAAACATGATGTTAAACTCCTAATAAACAGGAGTGTGTAGCGCTGTCACCTCACAGTACGAAGGGGCTGAGTTTGATTCCCGCTGCACCAAGGGCGACCAGGGTCCTTTCTGTGTGGAGCCGTTTTAATACCGCGCCCACTCTTTTCTTCCAGATATACCGAAGTAAAATGCAGGTTGTGTTGCAGGACACTGCAATGACTGTGGGTCTTTGATGGACTGGTGGCTTGTCCAGGTTATTTCTGCCTTGTGCTCAGTTTATCCTGGCCGTGCAGGGACCCTGACCAGGATACAGCAGTGAATAAAAAGAAATCAAAAGACATTACTGTAAACAAAGTTAAGAAAGTGTCTGTGTAATGGTTTTAGATTGCATGTTATTTGTGTTGTTTGTATCAACAGGTTGAAAACAGCATGGCACACACTGCAGCCTTGACCAGGATGATGTAGTTAAATAAATTTAGTCTACAGATGTAAAGAAAGGTGTCAACCAGGCGTGACCCGATAAGGTGACCCTGACCACTTTTACGCGACTGTCCAGTTCAGTTTGTTATCATGTCTTGTGCCCAGTGTTTGCAAAGGCACCGGGCCCACTGGAACTCTGACCAGGATAAAGCAGCATTTGAAAATGAATGAACAAAGTAGTAATAAATGAACATAAATGAATACGTCAGTTTGTGTTGCTCAGAACTGGGCCGGTATCATGTCCTGGATTTCTTCCTGCCTTGTGCCTGTTGTTTCCAGATGGCACTGGACACTCTGTGACCCTGACCGCAACTACACAGAAGGTGAAAATAAACAAAGGAATGAATGAGTGAGAATTAATGCATAAATGTGAGTGCGTATTGCCCTGCTAAGAGCGAACAACCTGTCCGGAGTGTATTCATGCCATGCACCTATAGTGTTTTTTGGGTGACACTGGATAGACAGACAGACAGACAGACAGATAGATAGATAGATTGACACAGATAGACAGAGACAGATAGACAGACACATAAATAGACAGACACATAAATAGATAGACAGACATAAATAGACAGATAGAAAGATAGATAGACAGACACAGACAAACTAACAGATAGATGATAGATAGACAGACTGATAGACAGACAGATAGAAAGATAGATAGACAGACACAGACAAACTAACAGATAGATGATAGATAGACAGACAGACAGACTGATAGACAGACAGATAGACAGACACAGACAAACTAACAGATAGATGATAGATAGACAGACAGACAGACAGACAGACAGACTGATAGACAGACAGACAGACACGTTAAAAGACAGACAGACAGATAGATAGATAGTGTATTCCAGCTCTGTGCCTCATACCGCAGTACTCACCGCGACCCGGACCAGAATTAAGCAGCACGTAAAATTAAATAAACAAAAAAAGAATTAAATGAAAGAAAATCAATAAGTAAATATGTGCTTATGCGTGTGTACAGTATATTTGCTTTGCAAGGGACCCGAATGAAGGTTGTAGTTCCACATCTGGCCGCTAGATGCCACTGTTGTAAGCCTGAAGAATTTTCACTGGTTTAAAGTACACATGCTGTAACTGCTCATGTGGGAAGCAGTTCTAGCTACGCGTGCTAATATTTATGATCGCACTTTTAGGAACTAACACCAGGTGAGAGGAATCTAACCTTTATTTGTTTATATTAATCATATATAGAAGCTGTGTTTTATCATCTGTAGTGTCAGCTGAGTTTTCGTTTTTATGGTACTGTAGTTAGCTTGATGTTAGCTAACTGGCTAACCCTACAGCTAGCATACAAATCCCAACATACAGTGTTGGATTTGCTACTTATATAATATATTGTATATATAATATAATACTTCAGAAATATAATTATCTAGTTTTGTTTACCCATATTTTTTTTTTACCTGTTTACATCTTTGTGCTGTTTTGTTTTTACTTAATACGCCACACTAGCTCATAGTCAGGTGTCCATATACTTTTGGTTATGTAGTGATTTCTGCAACTCCTTTTTATGTGACTGAACAATGGGAAGGCATACATTCCCAGAAAAAGAACACCTTTAATCATAACGAGTTCTTTATTTAGTTGTTGTTTTTTGTATTTAGTGATTATACGTGGTGTCCACATACTTTTGATCGTATGTTGTATTTTACTGCAGTCTTTAGATTTTAATGATTTCTACAACTGTTGTTTGTGAGCTGTTTGAATAATTGAAAACACTTGGTCAAAATAAGTCATGATTGAGGTATTTAAGTTTATCAGGATTTAAACGTGCAGCGCCCACATACTACTGGCCATTAGGTAGATAGACAGACAGACAGACAGGCAAATAGATAGATAGACCGACAGACAGACAGACCGACAGACAGACAGATAGATACATAGACACACAGATAGATACATAGATATACACGTGGATAGAAATTTTCATCATAGCTACACTTCAACTATGAGAGACAAAATGAGAAAAAAAAATCCAGGAAATCACATTGTAGGATTTTTAAAGAATTTATTTGTAAATTATGGTGGAAAATAAGTATTTGGTCAATAACAAAAGTTCAACTCAATACTTTGTAACATGACCTTTGTTGGCAATGACAGAGGTGAAACGTTTCCTGTAAGTCTTCACCAGGTTTGCACACACTGTAGCTGGTATTTTGGCCCATTCCTCCATGCAGATCTCCTCTAGAGCAGTGATGTTTCGGGGCTGTCGCTGGGCAACACGGACTCCACAAATTTTCTATGGGGTTGAGGTCTGGAGACTGGCTAGGCCACTCCAGGACCTTGAAATGCTTTTTACGGAGCCACTCCTTCGTTGCCCGAGCGGTGTGTTTGGGATCATTGTCATGCTGGAAGACCCAGCCACGTTCCATCTTCAATGCTCTCACTGATGGAAGGAGGTTTTTGGCTTAAAATCTCACGATACATGGCCCCGTTCATTCTTCCCTTAACACGGATCAGTCGTCCTGTCCCCTTTGCAGAAAAACAGCCCCAAAGCATGATGTTTCCACCCCCATGCTTCACAGTAGGTATGGTGTTCTTGGGTTTTTCTTCTTCCTCCAAACACGACGAGTTGAGTTTTTACCAAAAAGTTCAATTTTGGTTTCATCTGACCACATGATATTCTCCCGATCCTCTTCTGGATCATCCATATGCTCTCTGGCAAACTTCAGATGGGCCTGGACATGTACTGGCTTAAGCAGGGGGACACGCCTGGCACTGCAGGATTTGAGTCCCTCTCGGCGTAGTGTGTTACTGATGGTAGCCTTTGTTACTTTGGTCCCAGCTCTCTGCAGGTCATTCATCAGGTCATCAGGTCCCTCCGTGTAGTTCTGGGATTTTTGCTGACCGTTCTCATGATCATTTTGACCCCACGGGATGAGATCTTGACCCCAAGGGAGATTATCAATGGTCTTGTATGTTTTCCATTTTCTTACAATTGTTCCCACAGTTGATTTATTCACACCAACCTGCTTGCCTATTGTAGATTCACTCTTCCCAGCCTGGTGCAGGTCTACAATTTTCTTCCTGGTGTCCTTCGACAGCTCTTTGGTCTTGGCCATGGTTGAGTTTGGAGTCTGACTGTTTGAGGCTGTGGACAGGTGTCTTTTATACAGAAAACAAGGTCAAACAGGTGCCATTAATACAGGTAACTGGTGGAGGACAGAAGAGCTTCTTAAAGAAGAAGTTACAGGTCTGTGAGAGCCAGAAATCTTGCTTGTTTGTGGGTGACCAAATACTTATTTTCCACCATAATTTACAAATAAATTATTTAAAAATCCTACAATGTGATTTCCTGGATTTTTTTTTCTCATTTTGTCTCTCATAGTTGAAGTGTAGCTATGATGAAAATTACAGACCTCTCTCATCTTTCTAAGTAGGAGAACTTGCACAATCAGTGGCTGACTAAATACTTTTTGGCCCCACTGTAGATAGACAGACAGTAAGATAGATAGACAGACAGATAGACAGACAGACACAAACAGATAGACAGACAGACACATTAATAGATAGATAGACATATAGACAGATAGACAGACAGATAGACAGACACATTAATAGACAGATAGATAGACAGACAGACAGACACATTAATAGATAGATAGATAGATAGATAGATAGATAGATAGATAGATAGATAGATAGATAGACAGACACAGACACATAAAAAGACAGACAGACACATACACAGATAAACAGAGAGACAGACACACAGACAGATGAACACATAGCCAGATAGATAGATAGACAGATAGACAGACACATTAATAGATAGACACGTTAAAAGATAGATAGATAGACAGACACAGACACATAAAAAGACAGACAGACACACAAATAGATAGATAGACAGACAGATAAACAGATAGACAGACAGACACACAAACAGAGACAGATAGACAGACAGACACATAGACAGACAGATAGACAGATAGATAGACAGACAGACACGTTAATAGATGGATGGATGGATGTTTTTTAATTGCAATGGGGGCTTTTTAAGGGTCATACTAGCACAGTAAAGAGCCTTCCCTAAACTCTTGATGCAAAGTTGTAATCTGAAACACCTGAACTTAATTATTAGGAGGGGTGTCCAGATCTGGAAAACTGTTGGGTTCGTTGTTTGCTGTGTGTGGTTGTAGCACAGCCATGTGCACCCTATGGTGCAAACACTTTTCTTAATATGTTTGTGTTTAATACCATGACCTTCACACCACTCCGCTCATTCTGTCTCGATTTCCCAGCAGCCACCATGTCCTCCTACACCTGCATCAGCTGCCGCGTGCAGTTCGCGGACGCCGACGTGCAGCGGGCGCACTACAAAAGCGACTGGCACCGCTACAACCTGAAGCGCAAGGTCGGCAACATGCCGCCGGTGACCGCCGAGAACTTCCAGGAGCGCGTGCTGGCGCAGCGGGCGGCCGCCGAACAGCAGCAGGCCGACGCCCAGAGTCTCTCCACCTGCGCCACCTGCAACAAGAAGTTCTCCAGCGCCAACGCCTACGCCGACCACCTGCAGTCGCACAAGCACGTGCAGGCCGAGAGGAGAGCCGTGGCCGCCGCTCAGGAAGCCGTGGAGAGAATGAACCGGAAGAACCTGGAGAAGGGAGCCGAACTGGATAAGGACGCCCGGAACGAGGCGCTGCAGAAGGTGCTGAGGGACGGACAGAGGCAGAGACACGCCCCTCAGGAGGGCGCGTCCGGAGAGGCGCCGGGGAGGAAGAGGCCGGATAAAGCGCCGCGGCTGGAGTGGTACGAACGGCAGGCTAAGAAGATCGAGGCTGAGGAGGACGAGGATGATGAGGAGGAGGAGAAAGAAGATGAAGGTGAGTGAGTGAGATGTCGGTTGAGATGTTTTTAGGATCTCGGCATCTTCCTTCACGCTGAGGTGCTTTTGTGTTTACAGAAGATTGGGAGGACGTTGACGTTGACGACGACGATGATGATGATGATGAAGAAATGGAGGCTGATGATGAAGAGCAGACCAAGGAGGACGGCACAACCGCGTCCGCTCCTCCTCCCAGTTCCATCCCGGCCACCGACTGTCTGTTCTGTAGCCACCACTCGCGCTCTCTCAGCAAGAACGTCCTGCACATGACCAAAACTCACAGCTTCTTCATCCCGGACCTCGAGTACCTGGTGGACCTGAGAGGACTTCTGGCGTATCTCGGTGAGACCTTGATGAACGAGCTCAGGTGGCGGCGCTGAGGGAGGGAAGGGCGGTTGTGGGGTCTCATTATTATCTCTGGTTGAGGCAGGGAATTGGAAATGACTAAATTGTGGGGGGGATTAAAATGAAGCCAACCTGCATGAACAAAGTTGAGGTCAGAAGTTTAAATACACCTCTGAGGGACGTTTTATGACCGGGTTGGGGCGTCCACGTGAACGCAATTGGCCGTGTTTCAGGGAGGGGAGGTCGAACTGGGTCTCCCTATTTCTGGGACTTGTCCAGATGCCTTCACAAGGTGGGGGGAGTCTCATGGAGCTTATCGTGGTTCTCTATGTAATACAGATGTGTGCGGCCGCACATTGGACACTTTTTGGGAGTTGGAAATGACTAAATTGGGAGTTAAAGGTGGAGGATTCCAGAATACCCCTTTACTTTTACTTTATCAGCATTTAGCAGATGCTTGCTCAAGGGCCCAACAGTGGCAACCTGTCAGTGGTGGGGCTTGTACCAGCGACCTTTCGATTACTTGTCCAGTAGGCTACAACTGCCCAACTTCCCCCTCCTGAGGCAAGCACAGAGAGCACACTGACTCGCGCTCCTCCTAATGACTTGACTGTTTGTCCAATCGTAGCCAATCGTGTCTGTTTAGACGCCCGACCGGCCGATAGCACAGCCGAGATTCAGAACCCAGATCTCTGCAGTGGTGGGCTTGCTTATTTTTACCCTTACTGTGATTTCCGTATACGAATGATACGGAGATTTTTGAACGTATGATTTGGGTCTGATCTGTCGTGGGTTCCGTCTGTGCAGGGGAGAAGGTCGGCGTGGGGAAAGTGTGTTTATGGTGTAACGAGAAAGGAAAGTCGTTTTACTCCACCGAGGCCGTTCAGGCGCACATGAGCGACAAGAGTCACTGCAAACTCTTCACGGACGGAGACGCGGCGCTGGAGTTTGCGGATTTCTACGACTTCAGGTGAGCGCCCCCTAGTGGTTCATCCTGACTAGATTTACCACATGCAGGGTTCTCTCGAGGCCAACCGGGACTTAACATTTGATCTAGTTGTTCTAAAGGTCTGTGGTTCCAGTGCACCAATAATCACCAATATTTTCCATCCTGTACAACAATAATAATTATAATGGAATCAACAAATTCTAACAGGCACAAACACTAAATAAACTTGGCTGAAAATAAAAATAATGTGAGCGCCCCCTAATGGTTTAACCTGACTGTAGATGATGACTTCCCACATGCCGGTTCTCTCGAGGGCAACCATTGAGATTTTGCTGCTAATATCCCGGAGGAGTTTGATCCACAACACACTTAAAACACCTGAAATCAGCCAGCAAAGTGTTGGAAATCAATGTTTTAGAAATGGACTTAACATTTGATCTAGTTGTTCTAAAGGTCTGTGGTTCCAGTGCACCAATATTCACCAATATCTTCCATCCTGTACAACAATAATAATAATGATAATAATAATCAAATCAATAGATTCTAACAGGCACAAACACAAAATAAAACTTGGCTGATAAAAAACAATGTGAGCGCCCCCTAGTGGTTTAACCTGACTGTAGGTTTGATGATTCTATTAAAGAGATTTTGAGGCTAATATCCCCGCCACGCCCAGTTTTCTTCAAACCTGTTCTAACCTCAGACACCTTAGACTTTAATCAGCCAGCAAAATGTTGAAAATCAATGTTTTAGAAATGGACTTAACATTTGATCCAGTTCTTTTAAAGGTCTGTGGTTCCAGTGCACCAATATTCACTTTTCCATCCTGTACAGCAGGGTTTTTAAAACCAAAAAATGGGTCGCAGAGAAAAATAATAACAATTAAATGACGAAATTAACTTATACACGGACGCCCCCCTTGTGGATGCTTTACGTTACATTTTGTAACCCACAGTGGGACCAGATTGCTACCATTTTTAATAGTTACGTGTATATCGTTTTGTGTTTGGTACTGACGCATCGTTTGTGTTGCCCGTGTCGCGGTAAAAATCACGGACAGTGTGAAACCCTGCTGTACATAGATTTAGGCGTCGCCACAGTGGATCATTCTGGTCTGCATACCTGATTCGGCACGATTTCTGCCGGATACCCTTTCCAATGCGAGCCTTCTTTTTTATCCGGGCTTGGGATGGGCACTGAGAGTGCACTGACCAGTTCTCCTCCCAATGGACCTCATCAGACATAACCAGTCGTGTCTGTGTAGAAGCCAGAGCGGCTGATAGCACCACTGAGATTCAAACCCCAGATCTCGAGTATTTTATCTCGAGTATTTTACCGCTGTGGCATCCAAGCGCCCATCTTAAATAATACATTTGAAAGGGCGTCTACATATTTCTGGATGTATAGTGTACACCGCACCGACCGATATATTTGTGATTTAACGATTTAGGAGCAGCTACCCGGACGCTAACGATGGAGAGGAGGTAGAGATGAAGGACGGAGAACTTCCCGATGACAAGACGGTGGAGTTCGATGACGAGATGTTAGAGCTCACGCTGCCGTCTGGTACTTATCGCACCACGTGTGTGAAAACTTTACAGAACTTGATCAGAATTTCGTTACCGATGCTCGTGTTTGTGCTGCAGGAGCGAAGATCGGCCACCGCTCACTGATGAGGTACTACAAGCAGCGATTCGGGGCTCAGCGGGCACTGGTGCCGGCGAATCAGCGGGCAGTGGGCCGAGTGCTCAAACAGTACCGGGCACTGGGGTGGAAGGGGGACTACGGTGAGGACATGACACTCTTTCTAATTCTTGAGTTTAAGATTTTCAGCCTTTATTAGAATTTAATTTCGAGGCAACAGTTTAGGGAAGGCCCTGGTTTGTCCCTATATGACTGTGCTCCTGTACACGAAACAAGGTCCTGCAAGATATGGTCTGATAAAATGTAATGTGGATGAACTCCAGTGGTTCTTAAAGAACCTTGTCCTCAGCCCAGTTGAACTCCTTTGGGGTGAATTGGAATGCTGATCGAGAGCCGACTTCAGTCCCTGACCTCACAAATGCTCTTTAAACTAGAATAGGGGGCGATTCCATATTTATTGCCCTTGGTTTTGCAATGGGATGTTTTCTTCCCGGATGGTCTGACTCAGATTCCTTTCTGATTCGGATTCTTTGACTCTGATTCATTGATTGATTCTGATTCCTTACTTAAATCAATAGTTTCTTCTTTTATTTTGATTTAATTCCTCTGTAATTCGACTCGCTGATTTGCACATTTGGACGTACCGTCTCAATTTGATTCACTGATTCTTTAGAGTTGATTGACACACCTAACAACCAGACTCTGATTCACAGGCTATCTGGCTCTGATTCATACCTTGTGCCAGAGATGTTCACAAGTCACAAAATACGAGTCCGAGTCAAGTCACGAGTCTTTAGACATATAGACACAAAAGACATTTTAGACACAAAACATATATTGGAAATGTAGCATAGAAATAAACAAATAATCTGTAAGTTCAGATACAAAACAACAACAGATTAGCGAGTGTATTTTGCCGATTTACTTCGTGCCTTTACTTTCCTCGTTACCAGTTAAAAGCTTAAACTGACGTTTTGTTTTCATTGCAAATTACGGCACAGCGGCCAAAATCCAAAACACAGCAAAATATCCAAAACCACTGCTTACCTTAGCTTCTGTTCTTCCAGATGCTATTAAATTTATAAGCGTGTGTCCCATTAGGAATAGAATCCGTTATTTTATAAATGTGCTTATAATTAAAAACCTCCATTTTTTACTAACAATTACAATCAGAAGCTCTGATTGGTTCAGAAAGCGGTTCTTACAAGCATTAGCGCCGATTCTGTAGGAGCGTTCCATTCACATTATCTGTTACTGTGAAGTGCACTACGTAGGGTATTCCACCATTATAAGTGAGATTGCAATCCAAAGTAGGGAGTAGAGAGCGACGCTTCATCACTACGCCGGAAGCTGGCTGGAACATTTACCCATTGTGTGTGTTGCTGCTTAAGACGGCCGGAGCGTTATTATTATTAGAGAGCAGAACATGACACGATCAGAATGATGTCGGATCATATATACAGTGTATCACAAAAGTGAGTACACCCCTCACATTTCTGCAAATATTGTATTATATCTTTTCATGGGACAACACTATAGAAATAAAACTTGGATATAACTTAGAGTAGTCAGTGTACAACTTGTATAGCAGTGTAGATTTACTGTCTTCTGAAAATAACTCAACACACAGCCATTAATGTCTAAATAGCTGCAACATAAGTGAGTACACCCCACAGTGAACATGTCCAAATTGTGCCCAAAGTGTCAATATTTTGTGTGACCACCATTATTATCCAGCACTGCCTTAACCCTCCTGGGCATGGAATTCACCAGAGCTGCACAGGTTGCTACTGGAATCCTCTTCCACTCCTCCATGATGACATCTCGGAGCTGGTGGATGTTAGACACCTTGAACTCCTCCACCTTCCACTTGAGGATGCGCCACAGGTGCTCAATTGGGTTTAGTCCATCACCTTTACCTTCAGCTTCCTCAGCAAGGCAGTTGTCATCTTGGAGGTTGTGTTTGGGGTCGTTATCCTGTTGGAAAACTGCCATGAGGCCCAGTTTTCGAAGGGAGGGGATCATGCTCTGTTTCAGAATGTCACAGTACATGTTGGAATTCATGTTTCCCTCAATGAACTGCAGCTCCCCAGTGCCAGCAACACTCATGCAGCCCAAGACCATGATGCTACCACCACCATGCTTGACTGTAGGCAAGATACAGTTGTCTTGGTACTTCTCACCAGGGCGCCGCCACACATGCTGGACACCATCTGAGCCAAACAAGTTTATCTTGGTCTCGTCAGACCACAGGGCATTCCAGTAATCCATGTTCTTGGACTGCTTGTCTTCAGCAAACTGTTTGCGGGCTTTCTTGTGCGTCAGCTTCCTTCTGGGATGACGACCATGCAGACCGAGTTGATGCAGTGTGCGGCGTATGGTCTGAGCACTGACAGGCTGACCTCCCACGTCTTCAACCTCTGCAGCAATGCTGGCAGCACTCATGTGTCTATTTTTTAAAGCCAACCTCTGGATATGACACCGAACACGTGGACTCAACTTCTTTGGTCGACCCTGGCGAAGCCTGTTCCGAGTGGAACCTGTCCTGGAAAACCGCTGTATGACCTTGGCCACCATGCTGTAGCTCAGTTTCAGGGTGTTAGCAATCTTCTTATAGCCCAGGCCATCTTTGTGGAGAGCAACAATTCTATTTCTCACATCCTCAGAGAGTTCTTTGCCATGAGGTGCCATGTTGAATATCCAGTGGCCAGTATGAGAGAATTGTACCCAAAACACCAAATTTAACAGCCCTGCTCCCCATTTACACCTGGGACCTTGACACATGACACCAGGGAGGGACAACGACACATTTGGGCACAATTTGGACATGTTCACTGTGGGGTGTACTCACTTATGTTGCAGCTATTTAGACATTAATGGCTGTGTGTTGAGTTATTTTCAGAAGACAGTAAATCTACACTGCTATACAAGCTGTACACTGACTACTCTAAGTTATATCCAAGTTTCATGTCTATAGTGTTGTCCCATGAAAAGATATAATGAAATATTTGCAGAAATGTGAGGGGTGTACTCACTTTTGTGATACACTGTATATATAATTATCACACGTAACTAATGTTGCTGACTTTTGTTGTCCACAAGTCATTTTTTGCCAGTCACGAGTCGAGTCTGAAGTCGCTGTGTGTGAGAATCGAGTCCCCATCTCTGCCGTGAGCAGAATATCATGGTTGCTTAAGATGAGCAAATAAATAAATGAATGACTCTTGATTCTTATTCATACAGAAAATCACTGATTATGACTCTCTGAATCCTAAACTGATTCTCAGACTCTAATTCTGTTTTAGTGTAGTGTTTTCCGGCTAGACATCAGACCCATTGTAACAGAATGAATGAATGATTCTCATTGACATGTATATTTTATTGTTATAGGTAAAGGTTTTATGGGACAGCAGCAGAAGGACATGCAGTATGTCCAGAGAATGAAATTGAAGTGGATGTTGAGGACTGGAATGGGCAACAACTTGACCAAGCAGACCCACTTCAGAGCTCAAGTCATGTTCTAAACCCTTATTCTGAGCCACACCCAAACTGTGCTGTTGCATAGATGATAAGAAATATGGATTTATGATGGAGATGATGAACGTCCAGCTGGAATCAAAAGCTTCCAAGGGATGTCCATCCATATCATGGCACATTGTGGTTTTAATAAATATATGACCAAATCAACTGGGTCAAAAATATCTCTTTTTCCATCATCACTTTCTGGCACTGATTTGACTTGATAGGCATGAAATCAGGACCCAAAAATATTGCAAATCACTTTTTCTCTTTGTGATCATGAACTGTTTGGTGCAGGGGTTTCTTTCCTCTAAGCCCATGGTGATATGAAGCTCACTTGACTCTGGACAGTGACACCTGTGTTCCAGTAGCCTCTAAAATATGGTTGGTCATAAATGGCTTTTGGGTGACGTCCTTGACGTTTCAGAGCTCTAAGCTTTTTGAGCGTAATGGTATTGATCAGGTTAATAAGTGCGATAAATCTAATCCTGTTTATATGGGCACAGAGAAGCTACCAGCTGTAGTCAGTCAAAATGAGTGTATCTACCTTTGACTTTAATTAAAACTCTAAACTCACTTATCATTGAATTGTACCAACTGCTTATTGACTGGCTGTTTGATTTCAGATTAAATAAATATTTTCTAAAGCTTGATGTTTGTGGATTTTTTTCTTCAATGGCCAACTGAGGCTAAATTAAAACCTGCAGGAACATATTTATTTATTTATTAGGATTTTAACGTCATGTTTTACACACTTTGGTTACAATCATGACAGGACGGGTAATTTATTACTCATTACACAAGATTTATCAGTTCAAGTCTTTAATTTCCAACCGTCATGGACAATTTTATATCTTCACCTCACTTGCACATCTTTGGACGGTGGAAGGAAACTGGAGCTCCCGGAGGAAACCCACACAGGCACGAAGAGAACATGCAAACTCCACACAGAGAGGACCCGAACGGCTCCACCTGTGAATTGAACCCAGGACCTTCTTGCTGTGCCACTCACTGCAGGAACACACCGACACGCTAGATTTAAAGGTATACATCAATGGCACAGATTAACTCATTCTTTTACACTAAGCACTTGGTCAGGGTTGAGGTGCGTCTGGTGTTACCCAGAGATGCTGGGCGCAAGGCAGGAATACAATCACTCATTTAGTCAAAGTTGAGGGCAGTTTAGACCAGCCAATCCACCTGCCAAACTCCTTACAGTCTAAAAAATACATACGGCATCCAGGTTGTTAAGACTTGTCTTACTGTCAAGTCCTCACTCTACCAACTGTGCCACCCTATATTTAAACTTATTTTTATTCATTCATTCATTTATTTATTCATTAATCTTCAGTAACCAGGTTACAGCTGGCACTGGATCCACCGCAGCCCTGTTCATTATAAAGTAGTTATAAAAGATGAATGAAAAGGTTAAGGGTGCACAGTGACCTGGATCATGAAAACCTGGATGCTATGATTTTTTTTCAACCTCCCAAAACATGCAGAAAGTGGATTGGCCGCTCTAACACTACATTTTTAGCATTTAGCAGACGCTGTTATCCAAATCGACTTACAAGTGTCATCGAATACAGTTCAAGTTATTGAGTGTTAAGGTCTTTGCTCAGGGGTCCAACAGAGGAAACTTGGTGGTTGGGCTTGAACCAGCAGCCTTCTGATTACAAGCCCAGTGCTCCTAGGTGTGATTGAATAAATGAGAACTTGTCCATAAATTAAGGACACATGACCTACCGAGACCCTGACCACGATAAAGCTGTTAATGAGCATGAAATAATGAATAAATAGGCAAGTTCAGTAAATATTCTTTCTCCAACACACTAGACGGTGCTAAGGAAGCTAGCACGAACGAAAACTTCGGCTGTATATCAAATAACTAAAATTATATAGTAGTTGCACTAGGTAGGGTGCATGCACTTTTACTCCTTTGCTTTGTACATAGTGCACTTCTACAGGGAGTATGAAGCTATTTGGGACGCAACCACTAATATGTTATAAAGTACCTCTACAACGTAAAAGCGGTCAAAAGTGTCAATGTTTATAGCAATTTATTTGTAATATCAGGCTTAGTGTGAATTAATATATGTTTTATATTATAAATAATGCCTAATTCGATTTAAAACGCAGTAAGTGACGATTTATTTTGTAACAAACCGAATGATTATGCTATGTTATGCTAACGTTAGCTGCTAATTCCCATGTATATCCGTAAGCTACAGTTAGCTCTAAATATATGGGACTCTATATATACTTTTTTGTCCTAAAATCAAGCAAAAATTCAAAAAACCTTTATTAATTTTAAGCGAAACTGGTCAGATATAATTTCAAAAACACAAAAAACAGGTAAAGTCATTAATTAGAAGCAGCACACTATTTAATTTGCAATGTGTCCAGTAACACAATGAAATTGCGTCCAAGATTAAATTAATAATAAATGGTTTGAAGTTTTGCTAAATAATTCTGCATTCTCCAATTCATCAGTTCCACTGGCATCAGGAAACAAGCCACAGAACATAATACCAACTAGCAGCAACATAGTATGACTACCACCGCTGTGCTTTACAGTAGGTGCAATGTTGTTGGGTTGGAGTCTTCCTAAACTGATTGGCACACCCAATGTCCCAAGACTTGAGAATTTATCATTCCACCCTCTTTCTGCAATGCACCAGTTCAACCAGCAGCAACATAGTATGACTACCACCACCGTGCTTTACAGTCGGTGCAATGTTGTTGGGTTGGAATGCCTCATCCTTTCTTATCCAATTATTCTCCTGGTTATTGTGGTCAAATTAATCAAAGAATTAATCATCCGACCATAAAACACTCCTCCAAAAGGCTTTTTATTTGTCCGTGTGATGATCATTAAGATGCTGATTTTGCAGCAGGGCTTTCTTTCTTGCATGGCAGCCAAAGCTTGCTTAACTGTGAACAGTACTATCTGTGTTGGACGTAAGATGACAGTACTCACATGTCAAAGGGGGCGGGTGCTAGTCTGCAGCCCCTCCTGCAGAGGAATTGTAAAAGGGAATTGGACATGACTAAATTGGATCAACATTACGAAAGAAAATGCATGTCTGTAAAGCACTAGTTACGTGTTCGTTATAGCTGTATTTGGGACGCAGCCACTACACACGTGGTTTATTTAAAGCCATTAGCTTACGATTGTTCTCATTTTACTCCAACAGGTATGGCCGTGTTTCGTAGATGTTACAGACTCCAGCTGCTGCAGTCCGTTACCAGGTGGCTAAATCCTCTAAGCACTACACATCTGCACCAAGGGAGAACCGAAAGAGGTAATTATATTATACATACATAATATGTGTGTAGGAATAAATAAATCAGTCCCGTCTAGTCAAAAACCAGCCTGTGAATCAAACTTGCAGAACAATTGCAGCCTGTAGTTCCTAATTTGTACACAATGAAATGTGTAATGCACATTTGGCTGTGTCTGAGGGTGGAGAGGGTTGAATGGGTTCCTTATTGAATCACATTTCTCTTCGGAGTCTGACCAGTCTACATGCAAAATGCCAAACAAGTTCATTCTATACATTGTTTATGATGAAACCGTTTGCTGAAGCTGAGAGGTCCTTTTTTGTTACTCAGCAGCCAGGACACAGTAATACAGGGTACGGTGAAATAACTGTGTTTGTACATATAACCTGTATTATAAGTATTTCCAGGCAGCTCCCAGCTATCGGACACGTTCCCATATTACAATATGTTTAAAAACCCAAATTTAAACCTGCAGCTAATACCAGGTTCTCTGTGGAAGTTCTTGCTCCTGCCTGGGATAATGTTGTTAGCTAAGTGTGTAGATATTGACGGCTGGCAGGAAAACTTGCTCCCAGGCTGCCGTGGGAGCATAAATAACTTCACGGAGTCTTCAGACCTGCAGAACGTTTCTGTCTAAATCTCACAGCTGCATGTTGGAAGAAACGTATGAATAAAAGATTTCCAATGTTTTGATGCCTGAAACACACTTAAAAAAGAGTTAGTACAGGAGCAAAAGAAGTAGAGTTAATAGAATATTCAGGTTATGCCATTTTTGAACAGGTAAGGGTATGATAATTGGGTATAGAAGGAGAATCTACAAAGGCTCAGTCATTGCAAGCAATTGGTTCTATAAGACAAGTGTAAAACTGCAAATAATTTAGGTCTTTCTTCATCTACCGTACATAATATTGTAGAAAGATTTAAGAAATCCAGAGGAATTTCAGTCCGTCTAGGGCAGCGGTCCCCAACCTTTTTTTTTTTTATCACAGACCCGTTTCATATAAGATATAATTTCAGTGACCGCGTGGACGGGGAGATTTAAAATATAATAATGAATGGAAAATCAGTGTGCGTTCTAGGCTTTTTTTCGCTGCAACGAGACGCTATTCCCACCTAGTGGTGATGGGCGACAGTAACACCCGAAGAGTTTTGAAAATTGAATTGCTCTTGTAGCGATCTCTAATTATTTAATCTTTCTGTGCCGGCAATAAATGACCGGTGGTTGGGGACCACTGGTCTAGGGCATGACCTTCGAGCCCTCAGACAGCACTTCATGAGAAACCTTCATGCTATTTTGATAAATAGAGCCATGTGTGCTCGGGAGTACTTTGGAAAATTGTTACTACTTAACACAGGCCTCCGCTACATCAAGAAATGCAACCTGAAACTATTATGCGAAGAGAAAGCCGTACATTGTATATTATATACATATTTATTAGGGCTGTCGAAGTTAACGCGATAATAACGCATTAACGCAATCTCAATTTAACGCGATTAAAAAAAATAGTGCCGTTAACGCAGATTCTAGTTCATGTTGAGACTTGACTGGTAGAACCAACGTTTTAATGTCGGACTTGCCACCGTTGTTCATTTGCGGTTTGTTAAAATAATATAACTGAGCGTCGTAGGGATGCACTTGCATAATAAAGAAATAAATACACGGTATATTCACAAGTTGTCGGGAGCAAAACACTTTATTAACTTAATCTGTTACGGCACTGAATACCGGAGTCAAGCACGCTAGTCCATGAACTATGGAAGCCCCAAAAGGGTCAAAACACACTCACTTCGTGTAGAAACGTCCACTTTTCACATTTCACTTAAAAAACCTTGTTTTCTATAACATTTACACAGATTTTATTTAATGTGATTAATCGCGATTAACTATATGAAATTCTGAGATTAATCGCGATTAAAAATTTTAATCGTTTGACAGCCCTAATATTTATACATTATAGATGTATGCAAAAAATGCCGTCTAGTTCTCTGACAGTGGTAGCCTAGTGGGTAGAGCTTTGGGTTATTAATCGGAAGATTGTCGGTTCAAATCCAGGCTCTGCCATAGAGCCACTGTTGAGCCCTCAACCCAGTCTGCCCCAGAGGCGCCGTACAATAATAATAATAATAATAATACATTTTATTTATATAGCGCTTTTCAAGATACTCAAAGACGCTTTACATAAGACAAATAATCAAAACAAATACATACACCATACAAATCATAGTACAAAATCAAAATAGTACATCAACATCAAGAATAATTAAGATAAAAACAAAGAGAGCAGCATAAGACAGTTCATTAAAAATTAGCTAAATTATGAGAGAGAACAACAAAGATAGAACAATTTCTTAAAATTAGACAGAAACAGGACAGATTCACATGCAATCAGGAAACTGAAAACTTTACAAGTTTTAGGATCTAGGACTTCACATTTCTGTCGTGATCTAAGTATAAAAACTATTAAAAAGAATAGCAAAAATAAAAGCATTTATTTCGTGTTGTTACAAGTTAAATGCCACTCTGAATAGATGAGTTTTGAGAAGTGACTTGAATTTGGACAGGTCAGGACAATCTCGTAGGTGTTTGGGGAGAGCATTCCATAAAGATGGAGCAGCTATGGAAAAGGCCCTGTCACCCCAGGTCCGGTGCTTGGTCCTAGAGGGTATGGACAGTAGGTTAGCCTCAGAAGAGCGAAGGCTACGGGAGGGAATGTGCTGATGGAGCAGGTCGGTGAGGTAGGATGGGGCCTGATTATGGAGAGCTTTGTGAGTGAATAGAAGAATTTTGAATTGAATGCGTTGAGCAACGGGAAGCCAATGAAGTTTTTGGAGAACAGGTGTAATATGATCACGGGAGCGAGTATGAGTAAGGAGGCGAGCAGCTGAATTCTGGATATACTGAAGTTTTTTTAGGATTTTGTTAGATGTACCATAAAGGATGCTATTGCAATAATCAATTCTGGATGTAATAAAAGCATGAATCAAGGTTTCGGCGGCAGAAAAGGAGAGTGATGGACGTAGACGTGCTATGTTTTTTAGATGAAAGAAAGCAGTTTTGGTGATGTGATTTACATGGCGGTCAAAAGAGAGGTTGCTATCAAAAATTACACCAAGATTTCGGATGTTAGAAGACGGAGACAAAGTGTCATTATCAATGGTAATTTGAAAATTTTTTGTGGTTTTTGCCAGGGATGTAGGACCTACGATGATCATATCAGATTTTTCACAGTTTAATTTGAGGAAATTAGCTTTCATCCACAATTTCATTTCAGTGATGCAATTTGTCAGAGTGGAGTGAAGCTCAGTATTAATGGATTTGGAGGAGATGTAAAGCTGAATATCATCAGCATAGCAGTGGAAATGTAAACCATGCCGACGTATGATGTCACCAAGGGGGAGCATATAAAGAATAAACAAAAGGGGACCTAACACTGAGCCTTGGGGAACGCCTTGGGACAGTGGAGCAATGGCAGAACTACAATTGTTGATATTAACAAACTGTTGTCTGTTTACGAGATATGACCTTAACCACAAAAGGGCAGTACCAGTGATGTTGACAGAGGATTCAAGGCGGGACAGAAGAATGGAGTGATTAATGGTGTCAAAAGCTGCAGTAAGATCAAGGAGGACGAGAATATTAATTTGTCCAGAGTCTGAGGAAAGAAGAAGGTCATTTGTGACTTTGAGGAGGGCTGACTCAGTGCTGTGCTGGGGGCGGAAACCAGACTAAAATGATTCAAATAGATTATTGGAATTTAGGTGATCTTTGAGCTGTGAGGCAACAACACGTTCCAGTATTTTCGACAGAAATGGAAGATTGGAAATGGGCCGAAAGTTACTCATAATGTTAGAGTCAAGTCCAGGTTTTTTAAGTATGGGAGTAACAGCAGCCAATTTGAGTGATTGAGGGACTGAGCCAGAACTAAGAGAGGAATTGATTATCTCTGTGATAAGTGATGAGATAACTGGAAAACAACCCTTAACAAGTTTTGATGGAGCAGGATCCAAAACACAAGTGGAGCTTCGCATCCCTGTCAAGATCTCAGATAGGTCCAAATGAGACACAGGTGAGAACTGAGACAGAGGCTGGGTAATAAATTGAGGTGAGACAGGCGGAGAAACAGAGATGACAGGGGAAACTGTCAGAAAATTGTGGATATTCTCAACTTTTGTTTGAAAAAATGAGAGGTAAGAGTTACACTTGTCAACTGTAAAGGAATTGGTAGTATTGTCAACTGGTTTGAGAAGTTTATTTATTGTGGAAAAGAGAGTCTTAGGCTGACCCTGCGCTCTGACCCCAACTTCCAAATGAGCTGAGATATATGGAAGAACAATTTCATTGTACTGTACACGTGTGTATGTATATATGACAAATAAAGGCATTTTACTGCAGTCAGTTTTGCATGTAATGTACTGAAATATACACAAACATCACTGCCGATATAAACAAATATATATTATCTATTAATTGTACTATGAATAAAACATTGACCAGCGGAGTGGATCCAGCAGCGGCGCCTTCACGATGCCGCCCCGGCTCGACGCCCTTTCTCGGGAGTCACTCCCGATGACGTGAACTTCTTCAGAGAGCTTCTGCCAGGAAGAATCATCACAGACCCTGACGTGTTGGAGTCCAGTAATGTGGACTGGCTCAAGTCAGTGAAAGGTGAGCCTGAGTCCTAACGGTGCGTTTACTCCGGCTATACTTAGCTTTTATAAAAACAGGTTATATTAATATGACAATTTCCATATTATTTACGTTTAAATATTAGTCTATTTATGATTTGTTAATTATCTTAATGAATTAAATGATGCTAGCCTACTGTCTGGGATCTGGGGTTCAAATCCCCTGGTTCAAATCAGCTGGTCAGGCGTCTACACACAGACATAATTGACGAGATCTTTTATATATCTATATATTTTAATCTGCAGGTAGCAGTGAGGTTCTGTTACGACCCAGAACTACAGAGGAGGTGTCTCAGGTCCTCAGGTAACGTCACATTGTTCATTCATTTATTTTTTTTGTATAACTGGAATACCATCTGGTACTGTGCACATGTGTTTTGTGTAATGAACTCCCTTATGCTTGTTAACGAGAGCTGAGACTAACACACGCTCCATCACAGAGGGCTGTATTGCGTATGGAGAGTGACGCTACACACTCCACAGATTATCCATCACAAGCACAGACGCCTGAACCAGACAGCATGAAACCTCGTAAACCCCGTCCTTCCCTCAGGCACCAGCCAGGATCTTAATTTTTTTTCTAATAGACGAGCCACTGCTTTCTTTAATTTCATGGTTCGGATTCTGGTTCACAGGTACTGCAATGAGAGGAACCTGGCAGTGACTCCTCAGGGTGGGAACACAGGACTGGTAGGAGGCAGCGTTCCTGTGTTCGATGAGATCATCCTCTCCACCGCCCTAATGAACCAGGTCCTCAGTTTTGACAGCATCTCAGGTGTGTTTGTTATAGAGATACAAATTCCTTCAGTTATATTTTTGTATCGGTGAGGTACGTTGCAGTAATGTAGAAAAGTAGCATAAATATGTATATTCATGCTATACTGTATAGGCAAAAGTATGTGGACACTCCTAATATTACTAAGTTGCTAACGTGTATAAAATTAACAGAATTAACTGGAATGAATTTTATATATATACAGTGTATCACAAAAGTGAGTACACCCCTCACATTTCTGCAGATATTTAAGTATATCTTTTCATGGGACAACACTGACAAAATGACACTTTGACACAATGAAAAGTAGTCTGTGTGCAGCTTATATAACAGTGTAAATTTATTCTTCCCTCAAAATAACTCAATATACAGCCATTAATGTCTAAACCACCGGCAACAAAAGTGAGTACACCCCTAAGAGACAACACCCCTAAATGTCCAAATTGAGCACTGCTTGTCATTTTCCATCCAAAATGTCATGTGATTTGTTAGTGTTACTAGGTCTCAGGTGTGCATAGGGAGCAGGTGTGTTCAATTTAGTAGTACAGCTCTCACACTCTCTCATACTGGTCACTGAAAGTTCCAACATGGCACCTCATGGCAAAGAACTCTCTGAGGATCTTAAAAGACGAATTGTTGCGCTACATGAAGATGGCCAAGGCTACAAGAAGATTGCCAACACCCTGAAACTGAGCTGCAGCACAGTGGCCAAGATCATCCAGCGTTTTAAAAGAGCAGGGTCCACTCAGAACAGACCTCGCGTTGGTCGTCCAAAGAAGCTGAGTGCACGTGCTCAGCGTCACATCCAACTGCTGTCTTTGAAAGATAGGCGCAGGAGTGCTGTCAGCATTGCTGCAGAGATTGAAAAGGTGGGGGGTCAGCCTGTCAGTGCTCAGACCATACGCCGCACACTACATCAAATTGGTCTGCATGGCTGTCACCCCAGAAGGAAGCCTCTTCTGAAGTCTCTACACAAGAAAGCCCGCAAACAGTTTGCTGAAGACATGTCAACAAAGGACATGGATTACTGGAACCATGTCCTATGGTCTGATGAGACCAAGATTAATTTGTTTGGTTCAGATGGTCTCAAGCATGTGTGGCGGCAATCAGGTGAGGAGTACAAAGATAAGTGTGTCATGCCTACAGTCAAGCATGGTGGTGGGAATGCCATGGTCTGGGGCTGCATGAGTGCAGCAGGTGTTGGGGAGTTACATTTCATTGAGGGACACATGAACTCCAATATGTACTGTGAAATACTGAAGCAGAGCATGATCCCCTCCCTCCGGAAACTGGGTCGCAGGGCAGTGTTCCAGCATGATAATGACCCCAAACACACCTCTAAGACGACCACTGCTTTATTGAAGAGGCTGAGGGTAAAGGTGATGGACTGGCCAAGCATGTCTCCAGACCTAAACCCAATAGAACATCTTTGGGGCATCCTCAAGCGGAAGGTGGAGGAGCGCAAAGTCTCGAATATCCGCCGGCTCCGTGATGTCGTCATGGAGGAGTGGAAAAGCATTCCAGTGGCAACCTGTGAAGCTCTGGTAAACTCCATGCCCAGGAGAGTTAAGGCAGTTCTGGGAAATAATGGTGGCCACACAAAATATTGACACTTCAGGAACTTTCACTAAGGGGTGTACTCACTTTTGTTGCCGGTGGTTTAGACATTAATGGCTGTATATTGAGTTATTTTGAGGGAAGAATAAATTTACACTGTTATATAAGCTGCACACAGACTACTTTTCATTGTGTCAAAGTGTCATTTTGTCAGTGTTGTCCCATGAAAAGATATACTTAAATATCTGCAGAAATGTGAGGGGTGTACTCACTTTTGTGATACACTGTATATATGTATATATATATATATATATATATGTGTGTGTGTGTGTGCATAAAGCAATGTCCTAAAAACATGGTTTGATATGTTTGGTGTGGGGAAACTCCAGTGGTCATTGAACGCTGCTTGGAAGAATTGGAACATTGCTTGGAATTGCAATGCCTGACTGTCATGTCTTGGAGAATTGGGTCAAATTCCCACAGATGCACTTTCAAATCATGTGGAAAAAGCTTTCAGAAAAGAGTAAGGTGGGTGTTTATGGTTTATGCTTGTAATAATGTCTGTGGTTTTAAAATGATCCTATGGCCTGCACATTCCAAAAAAAAAGTTGGGACGGGGGTGATTTAGGGCTAGTAATGAAGTGAAAAACTAAATACTGATGTGATTTAAAACTGGTGATTGTAATCATGGTTTGGTACAAAAGCAGCATCCAGGAAAGGCTCTGATTAGCAAAGATGATCAGAGGATCCAGTTTGTCAACAAATGCGTGAGAAAATTATTAAAATGTTTCAAAACAATGAACCTTAAAAAAAGATTAAAAGAGATTTGCATATTCCTCCCTCTACAGTGCATAATATCATTAAACAATTCAGGGTATCGGTAGGAATTTCTGTGCATAAAGGACAAGGGCGCAAGCTTAAGCTGAACGCCCGTGAGGTGCAGAATTTGGCATAACACCACTGTGTCATGTTACAAATGTAACGTATTGAACACCTGCACGCTTTTTTGAGTCAGCTCCGTCTCAATTAAATACAACACAAATATAATAAATGTGCGTTTTCAAATATAATAAACTATTTTCAGGTATCTTGACGTGTCAGGCCGGCTGCGTGCTGGAGAACGCGTCTCGGTACGTGGAGGAGCGAGAGTTTATCATGCCGCTGGATCTGGGAGCGAAGGGCAGCTGTCACATCGGAGGAAACGTGTCCACCAATGCCGGCGGCCTCCGACTTCTGCGCTACGGGTCACTCAGAGGGACGGTCCTGGGTCTAGAAGTGGTGCGTAAGTCTTTGACAGGAAGACATAAATGACTCAAAGGACGGAATTTGCTTGAATCGAAGGTCATTTTATTTGTAAATTAATATTGACTGACATTATTTGTCTTCACCAAGGGTGCCAATAATTCTGCAGCTAATCATATTTGCTGAATCGTTAGTTGAGTGTTTTATTATTTATTCTTTAAATAAAGTGACCATGGGTGTTTACACAGTTCTTTGACCCTCTCTAGGTGTTGGCCGATGGCCGGGTCCTGGACTGTCTGGCGAAGTTACGGAAGGACAACACGGGCTACGACCTGAAGCAGCTCTTCATTGGTTCTGAGGGAACGCTCGGCGTGGTCACTGCCGTGTCCATCCTGTGCCCTCGTAAACCCAAGTCTGTCAACGTGGCCTTTTTAGGTACCACCATTCGAAAGCCAAGACTTGGTCGTCTGTCCATTAGTTCTTTTGACCTCAGTACTGGTCAGATCTTAGACCACTTGGCCGAATTGGTCGAGTACAAGCAATTTTGTTGGCTTAACTGGTACAGACTGGACTTTTCAATACAGTCCATATATTTTTGATAGAGTTGAGGTCAAGACTTTACAAAGGCCATTCCTAAACTAGCAGTTTGAGAATTTATTATTCAACATATGCAACATATTATAACTACCACCACCAAGCTTTACAGTAGGTACAGTGTTGTTGGGTTTGAGTGCTTTATCTTTTCTCCTCCTAAAATACTACTGGTCATTGGTCATCTGACCACAAAACTGACCTCTAGAAGACTTTTTTTGTCTGTGTGATCAGCATCTACTTATATGAAGCCTGATTGACTGTGGATGTTTATTTTCCAAAGGCCCGGTCCATTTTTATTAATGACTTGGGTAAAGTAGGAAAATTAAATGTGCATAGCAATAAATTACACAGATCAGCCATAACATTAAAACCACCACCTCGTTTCTACACTCACTGTCCATTTTATCAGCTCCACTTACCATATAGAGGCACTTTGTAGTTCTACAATTACTGACTGTAGTCTATTTGTTTCTCTGCACCTTTCTACCTGGTGGTGTGTTAGTGTGTGTTGTGTTGGTATGAGTAGATCAGACACAGCAGCGCTGCTGGAGTTTCTAAACACCGTGTCCACTCACTGTCCACTCTATTAGACACTCCTACCTAGTTGGTCCACCTTGTAGATGTAAAGTCAGAGACGATCGCTCATCTATTGCTGCTGTTTGAGTCGGTCATCTTCTAGACCTTCATCAGTGGTCACAGGACGCTGCCCACGGGGCGCTGTCGGCTGGATATTTTTGGTTGGTGGACTATTCTCAGTCCAGCAGTGACAGTGAGGTGTTTAAAAACTCCAGCAGCACTGCTGTGTCTGATCCACTCATACCAGCACAACACACACTAACACGCCACCACCATGTCAGTGTCACTACAGTGCTGAGAATGATCCACCACCTAAATAATACCTGCTCTGTGGTGGAAGAACAGCATGAAAGGGGGTAACAAAGTATGCAGAGAAACGGATGGACTACAGTCAGTAATTGTAGAACTACAAAGTACTTCTATATGGTAAGTGGAGCTGATAAAATGGACAGTGAGTGTAGAAACGAGGTGGTTTTAACCACTAGAAATCTAGACCATTTGTGTAGCAGATAGGACTTTGGGAGTAGATGCATTAAGCCTGAACAAACTGGACCAGTGACATCATCGTGTCTGCATCATAAAAAAAAGAACTAAAGATTTGTTATTATGACCAAATGTGACTGTTTATATACAGTATATTTCCCATGTCTTATTATTTTTTATGTACATAGTTTCAGTAAAGGTGTCCACAAACTTTTGGCCATAGAGTGTATATTCCTAAAAAGTGCACCTGGTTAAACGCACTGCTTGTGTAGCACATACAGTAGGTGCACCTAATAAAGGTGTGTGTTGGTTCCTGCAGGGTGCTCGAGCTTCCAGAAGCTCCTGGAGACGTTTCAGATCTGCCGTGGCATGCTGGGAGAGATCCTCTCAGCTTTCGAGTTTCTGGACGCCCCCTGCATGAACTTGGTGGAGCAACATCTCAAACTTTCCAACCCTATTACAGGTGAATGATCCACAGAGCTGGACTTATGGGAAGAAACCTTGTCAGGGCCCATAAAGGTTCAGGGTGGAATATCGGAGCATTAGGATGCTTTCGTTTACCAGCCTAGCTAGGCGCTTTAGAAACAGTTGGCCACGTCTGAGGGAGGGAGGGATGGATGGTTTTTCTCATCACTGTTGCTGCAACAGCGACTCCTACTGTATGACTGAAGTACCTTGATTTCAGTCCAGCGCAGTGGTGTCCGATTTTATGACCTGATACAACTGACGACCAAACAAATGCTTAATTAGTATAAAAGTCATAATTTATTCATTTAACATCAGTTTTATTAATTTTCTTAATTGTTTTAATTTGTCTAAAAATTGCTGAAGGAACAAAAACAATCCAATTTAAAAGTTATCACGTGTTGTCGCCTGACCAGGCGCCTATACAGACAATAATCGGCTTGTCTGGGGGAGGGAGGGTCGAAAGCCTACGTGAATCCTACATGAGTCGGGTCGCTCGGGTCGTGCTGGCATCACGAAGTTCGAGTCTCGGCTCTGCTAATGGCCGGCCGGGCGCCCACGGAGACGATGATTGGCTGGTTCGATGGAGGTAGGGAGTGAGGGCCCTAGGGATTCGTCATAACTGCTGCGATCACGACCTCTGCTGGCTGATCGATGGTGGCTGCACAGAGACGGGGGGATAATAGAGATCAGCGCTCGACTCTCCGTGCGTGATACGGATCTCCACATGAAAGAAGAGACGGTCGGCAGGGGTGTTAGTTACGACCCTCCCTGGTCAGGAGTGGAGGTCTGAAGCAGTAGACGAAGCAAATTGTGATTGGATAGTTGGATACGACTAAATTGAGGGTAAAAACCTATTACTGCTACTTACGACTTATCGCAACGTTTTTTGTTTTTTTAAGAGAGTCCCTTTTACATCGTGATCGAGACGGCCGGATCCAATGCAGCCCACGATGAGGAGAAACTCCACAACTTTCTGGACAAAGTCATGACATCGTCACTGGTCACCGACGGCACGGTAGCAACAGAGGAGACGAAAATAAAGGTAGTATCTTAACCGAGCTGAGCAAATCAATCTGTCCCCCTTTCCCCCCCCCCAATCCAGTCGTTTCCGATTTCAGATTTTAAATCCTCTACCTCTTGCACCGCCCCCGATTCGACCGAGGAGAGCTGCAGGCAGGAAGCCCTTTCACCTGCCAGTGGACTCTCCAAAAGGCTTTTTGCTTTGTTCCCAGCTGAGCTTAAGGGTGGAATTTCAGAGCTTATCGAGGGGTTTCTTTCTTGCACAGTGCCAAGTCTCTTAGCCCACGACAGTGTAAAGCTTGCTTGCCTGTTGACAGAAACATCTGCGTTTCAGCAGCCAACTCATGGGAGTTTTTTCGAGATTTCTTGCATTACATTTGACCATCCAGACACTTGCAATAAAGTGACAGTAATTAAGTGGGATTTCTCTCGAACCTTGACGAAGAGACCACTGTTCCATGTATTGGTATTCTTAAAACCCAAGTCTAAAATTATCTGGACACTTTGGGTTGGTTTCACAGACAGGGATTAAGCCTAGTCCTAGACTACACAGCATTTTGAATGGAGATTCTCCATTTAAAGCAAAATGTAGTCCTGGACTAGCCTTAATCCCTGTCTGGGAAACCAACCCTTTAAGTTCAAAAACAAGTTGATCCATCGTGCATCTGCAACAGCCTTCACAAGATTTATGCTCATTGCCCGGCTCACAGTCGATGTTCCAATTCATCCCAAAGTAGTGTAATTAGGTTTTGTGCAGGCAAATGGAGTTTCTCCATGCTGGAACAGGAAATGGCCTTCCCCAAACTGTTGCCACAGAGTTGTTAATGTTTCTAAGACGTCTGTTATCAGTGTGGGGCGGCACGGTGGCTAAGTGGGTAGCACTGTCGCCTCACAGCAAGAAGGTCCTCGGTTCGATCCCCAGGCGGGGCGGTCCGGGTCCTTTCTGTGCGGAGTTTGCATGTTCTCCCCTTAAGAAAGTGAGTGAGTAAGAGTGTTATCAATGTTATCGATGATCAGCCAGGGTGTCCACATACTTTTGTCCATCTGTTGTCCATGAGTTGTGTTGCTCATCGTGATCTCCGACTGCAGGCGCTTTGGTCTATAAGAGAGAGGATCACCGAGGCACTACGGTACGATGGGTTCACCTACAAATACGACATCTCGCTTCCTCTGGAGAAAATCTACGACCTGGTCACGGATATGCGACAGCATCTGGGCAGCAGGGCCAAAAACGTGGTCGGCTACGGGCATCTGGGTAAGGCTGGTTCTCCACCGGTGCAGCTACCGACCCTCAAAGGTTTGTACGATCACAGTGGCTTGTGTTTGTTTCCCTCAGGTGACGGGAACGTCCATCTGAACATCACGTCTCCTTCCAAAGACCCGGACTTGCTGGCGGCCATCGAGCCGTACGTGTACGAGTGGACGAGTCGCTGGCAGGGCAGCGTCAGCGCCGAGCACGGCCTCGGCCTCAAGAAGAGGAACTACATCTATTACAGCAAGGCACGTCCGGCCGTGGGTCTGATGGCCGACGTCAAGGCCATGCTGGACCCTAAAGGGATTCTCAACCCGTACAAAACCCTGCCGGATCACTAATCTAAATGGGTTTAAATTTCTGCGGTTTGAAATTCACGCAATTTGGAGTGACCAATCAGTCTAGTGGTATATTTTCAGAGTCAAACCAGTACAGACATGGGAAGACCTGGTAACACCGGGTCTGCCTACTGCATGCTTGATCAGCTGCCTCAGTAGAGAGTGTTCTAATAAGAGATCAGACTCATAAGGCAGATTATTTAGACACACTACTTAGACGGCGATTACGTCACCTCAGTTTTAACACAGTTGGGCTCAGGCCGTTCTAACGTCACCCTCAGTGTACCGAAAACGCTTAACCTGTCCCCGACGAGCCTGAATTTACAAATAAACGACACTTGTGCACCTTTATTTATTTACATTTGATTGGAACTCCGTTGGTTGCTCCGCATTCCGTTCGTCCACCATATTTGTAATTTTTTGTGAGAGAAGTCGTGCCGCACTGAAGGCTGGGATTGCCTTCAGCGCTGAGGAGGCGTCGGACGTTCCCTCGTCATTCGGTCAGATCATCACTCAGAATTAAGGCGCCTCAGTAGGAGCATTTTAAGGAATATAAGAATTTAGACACGCCCTGTTCTCTGGAGTCAGCACGATTACGGCTATATACGTGGCATGTCAAGTTTCTGGTTCATTTAATGGTGACGATGTTTTTAAAAGGCGGGGTGCGGCTTGGTACTCGGCTTGGTAATGATGTGTTTTCCCCGGTGAGGTCTTATCGAAGAGATCTTTGATGTTGTCTGCACATCAGTGTTGCTGTCTTTGTGGCTGCAGGCCAGGGCATTCGATCGGTACGTTTTGACAGGTAGGGGGTTCGTCTCCAGTAAGTAGGTGTTCGTGCGTCAGTTGGGAGTGTCCTATGCGCAACCTTGTGTGGATAACTTGGTGATGTCGGGTCCGTGTACCTTTGGTAATTCATTTTTCACTTTAAATCCCAAAGTTGGAAAACGGGGCGTTATTCGTTTTTCGTTTTAAGATCAAAAATCAAATAACAAATTGAAAAACGGGTCGTATTTTAATTTTCCAAAATAAAAATTTTTTTATCAGTTCAACCAGAAATAAAAGTGCGAGCACGTGCTGAGGTGCGTGTACACGCTTCATATAAAGTGTAAATCAGGTGCAAGTGTTGAGAAGACGGAGCACAAAGTCATAATAACGTTACACCGCTTCTCCTGTTCTGACTTTTGTGTCTGCCGTACTTTTTCCTGCCCTTGTAATTCACACAAGCAGTGATGGCATAATTACCTTGAAAAAGTAATCTGATTACTGATTACTCCTTTAAAAAGTAACTTAGTTACTTTATTGATTACTTGATTTTAAAAGTAACTAAGTTAGATTACAAGTTACTTTATTAGTTATATAATGCGGTCCGCTAATGTATCCCATAATGCAACTGGAGCTGCGTAGGCGATTGAAGCGGAATAAGAAACAAGACGCGGAAAACGGAGTCCTCTGTTCACAAGTGTAACTAAGATAAATAAAATACATTTTTTTAAAGACAAATAAATAACAAAAAGACGATAAATATCCAAAATTTTGGCGAGTGGGGTTTGTAATGAGTCTGTAACTATGGTGATATTACGTCATCACGTCCTCACGTCATCACTTGACGTTGGTAAGATGTACTTCTTTACCGGCCGAGTAGTGCATACTTCTAAGTGTATACTACTAAGTATGCGATTCCGGACGCAGCCCGTGACTTAATTGTCGCATAGTGACAGACGTCACTCCCCGAGACGCAAGAAGAAAGCAAAAAAATATCTTTTTACTAAGGAAAATGACAAAAATAGTAACGTGCAGTAACTTGGATAAGTAACTTTAATCTGATTACTGGATTGGAAATAGTAACGCGTTAGATTACTCGTTACTGAAAAATGTGGTCAGATTAGAGTAACGCGTTACTAAGTAACGCGTTACTGACCATCAGTGCACACAAGAACTATTTATCCTAAAGAAATAGGGGGCTATTCTAAGAAAAAAAGAATGTTGCATTATTTTTTACATTATTATTATTATTACCGTATAGGACTCAATTCTGTAATACAGGCGTAACTAATCGTACACGTCACATAGTGGTGGTAAATTCGGTTCATTTTATGGACTCGGGTAAAGTCTGAGTCACTCAGTGATGTGATCCGGTTCACTTGAGTCACTCTTAATGATATCTTGATTGTGATTGATTTACTGCATGAAAATGCATCCAGATATCACTTATCTTCCGTGCACTCAGAGGACTCGTAGGATCCGGGTTAATTGAGATCTCGGACTCGTGATTCCTGATTCGGTACGAAGATTCGAATCCTTAACCGAGGCGATTCAATATTTCTTGTTCTCGGCCAATAAACATCCAAAAATTAATAAAATTGCACGAACTAACTCAGTAAACGAGGAGCAACAACAATCAAATATATTTCAAAAAGTTATTTGGTAAATAATAAGCAGAACGCTGATTAAAAAGAAGCATTAGATGTTTCACCGTGACATGTACGATTAGTTCTGCCTGTATTACAGAATTGAGTTCTATACAGTAATAGAACAGGAGACGCGGTGTAACGTTATTATAACTGTTTGCTCCGTCTTCTCAGCACTTGCACCTGATTTACACTTTATATGAAGCGTGTACACGCTCGCACTTTTATTTCTGGTTGAACTGATAAAAAATGTTGATTTTGGAAAATTAAAATACGACCCGTTTTTCAATTTCTGCTTATTTGTTATTTGATTTTTGATCTAAAAACGAATAACGCCCCGTTTTCCAATATTGGTTTTTAAAACGAAAAACGACCCGTTTTCTTGTTTTTCAACTTTGGGATTTGAGATGAAAAGCGAATTACCAAAGGTACACGGACCATGTCGGCTCTCCATCTTGTAACCTATTGGTTTTAATGTTAGGTCTGATTTCTTGGAGCTTGTTGTTGGTTTGGTTGTCCCATTTCTCTTGCCATTTTGTGTCTATGAAGGCTTTTGAGTGGCGCATGACCTAAAATGCATCTGTGTAGAGAGATCACCAGGTTTTCGGAGCGTAAGATGGAATAAGGCAAGCCGTAGCCTAGTGGTTAGGGTACTGGACTAATAATCAGAAGCCCCATCACTGCCAGGTTGCTGCTGTTGGACCCTTGAGCAAGGCCCTTAACCCTCAGTTGCTCAGACTGTATACTGTAATATTACAGTCAGTCACTTTGGATAAAGGCGTCTGCTAAATGCTGAAAATGTGAATGTTAATGTAAATAAGCACTTCAGACTCCAAACACACACACAGGCCGATCAAGAAGGATAAAAATGTGCAAATTTTATTTCATGTCAATTTCACTAAAGTTCCTCTGAATCGACAAAGCAACGATGCGTATTATTTATTCCTCATTACCTCTCAGTACAATATATTACATTCTTTTACAGTCACAGTTCACAATGCGGCGTGTCCCGATGGTCCTGCTTCGTCGCCCTGTATTTCACACGAGCGTTTATGCAAAAGTTTGGGCACCTCTGGTCAAACGTATCCTGTTTAAATGGAATTCATGTTTCCAGTTACAGGGCGGCACGGTCGCCTCACAGCAAGGAGGTCCTGGGTTCGATCCCCAGGCGGGGCGGTCCGGGTCCTTTCTGTGCGGAGTTTGCATGTTCTCCCCGTGTCCGCGTGGGTTTCCTCCCACAGACCAGAAACATGCAGCCAGGCTAATCGGAGACACTGAATCGTCCTATAGGTACCTAGACACCAGTGCATTGTAGTGCCGGTCCCAAGCCCGGATGAATAGGGAGGGTCGTGTCAGGAAGGGCGTCCGGCGTAAAAACTGTGCCAGATCAATAACCACTTGGCTGGAAGGTGCTGTGATTTCATTTTTACTTTATCAGTCCACAGTACTTGGTTTTTAAAATGCCGCTGACTTTTTTGGACACTAATACATCATCACAGATCCTTCACTGTCATATAATTTCTGTCCAGCTTATGAGCAGTTCTCATCTCCCCTATATATATTACGGGTACTTAGATATTTTGGGGCAGCAGGTAAGCTGTGAGCTGGAAGCACTGGGTGTGCGATTGTGTATTTTGGAATAGCACATGGTTATTGAGTGCTAGCACAAAGTTTAAAGGGTTAAATTTCATGTTCTAGTCCTAATGATGATTTATGCATTTCCTCACGACTTTTAGCGTACCCAATTACCCACTTTCATTACGCTTCCTCTCTACTAATGCTGACTGAGGAGAGCGAGACCGACACACTCCCCTCCGACGCGTGTGCAGTACCCGACTGCATCTTTTCACCTGCACGAAGCGAGTTCATATGCGGATCGGCACACCCTTATTATCTCTCGATTCTGTGCAGGTGCCATCAACCCTAGGAATCCCTATCCGGCTCCGACCCTGTACGAACAACAGCCAATCGTTGTTCATGTAGGCGCCCAGCCCAACCGGCGAATTATCCAGTAGTGCCCAAACATCTGCATATTTTACATTAATATTAATGCTTTACAGTCACTTAAGAACCTGTTTAGTGGGCTGAAGGTCTTACCTTTCTTCAAATCTAATAATAGAACGAATCCAACTTTAAATAGCTTAATATGCTAATTGAAAAAATCCAGTGAGACGTCAGTGTAAACTCTCTCTAAGTGCGGAAAAGTGAGGGGTGAGTGTACGGGAAAAGAGAACAATGACGGTCGGTGATGTCTTGTAACGTTCTGGCGTTTTTTTTGGACGTCGCATGATGACAGCATGCAACCGGAAGCTCCTAGGCTCTGTCGAACATCAGCGCACATACCGGTCTTACGGGGCGTCCCGCTGGAGGAAGCATTTTTGCATCCGTAGTTTAACAAAAGCTAAAAAAAAAAGCTTAAGCTAAACCTGCTGACGGCAACTTTAAGAAACTAGAAACTAGAAAAAGGAGGCAGAACTGAGGAGAAATGAAGAGTAAGCGACAGGTTTAGTGTTACGATGGCTTCGTCATGCAGGCACAGGGACCAAACGGTGTCGCAGCTCTCCGTCCAATCTGGGAAGGAGTGGAGTCGACCAAACAGCTTGTAAAACCTCCTTGCAGGTCCGCACTTGGGTGGCTGCAAAATAACCTCAAATGTCTTAAGAGCGATCTGGGTTCAGCTCCCCGATGATCGTCAAGGTGATACCAGGAATTGTCACTTGAGGGTCGCTTGCAAAATGTCCATGGTCAGGGTGGAACTCTTTAGCTAACCCCAAATTCAAACCCCTAGTCAATTTAGGAAACCTAATCTGCCAAACAGGTTGGGTTAGATGTTAAAGAGCTGGCTTGGCAATCGTACATAGTAAAAAGCACGAACGTAAACGGTTCACACCAGCCTCCTGACGAGCTTTAAACTAAGAATCGATAATTATGATTATTTTCCCCCCCAACAACCAGAACCTCCTGGTGCCGTTACAGGTTTGGTGATGATTACAGGAAGGGGGAGCTGATCCCGGATCAGTTTTTCTTTTAGGCTCAGCAGTCCGGTTTACCGTTTTCTAACGAGCTGTGGATTTTATCCAGAGTCTTTTTGATGCGCAGCGCTGTGAGACGGGCCGACGGGTTCTGGTACCAGCACTCCTTCATCAGCTTCACCATGGCCGAAAGCGTCTGGGGGAAGGAAAGACTTACATTTAGGGATTTACGGGTTCGTTTATGGGTCCGCGGTATTTATTAGGGCGCATTCACACGCCTAATCAAATCAGAATGCGGACGTGAGACGAATAAGCGTCAGATCCAGTGTTACATCTGTGTTCATCTGGATTTTTCCTCACTGTTTCACTTTTAAACTTGTGTTACAGCTCGAGCTTCTGAGAAATTGTGAGAATCAGAATCTCTAAATAAAGCTTAACGTGGTTTAATGTAGTAAAAGAAGGAGACAGGAGCACTAAACTTCTCTTCATTATTACTGCTCATAAGTTCCTCCACTAATCACATTCCTCACTCGCTGTTTTACTACAATAAGTCACGTTAAGCTTCGTGCATTAAGCCGAGTCGTATCAAACAGTTCGTCTCATTGGAGGAGCTTTGAAAAGGTCAGCGGCAAGCCCCTTAATGCCTGACTGAAAGGAAATTTGCCATATCACCATATACCGATCAGCCATAACATTAAAACCACCTCATTGTTTTTACACTCACTGTCCATTTTATCAGCTCCACTTACCATATAGGAGCACTTTGTAGTTCTACAATTACTGACTGTAGTCCATCTATTTCTCTACCCTGTTCTTCAATGGTCAGGACCCCCACAGGACCACCACAGAGCAGGAATTATTTAGGTGGTGGATCATTCTCAGCACTGCAGTGACACTGACATGGTGGTGGTGTGTTAGTGTGTGTTGTGCTGGTATGAGTGGATCAGACACAGCAGCGCTGCTGGAGTTTTTAAACACCTCGCTGTCACTGCTGGACTGAGAATAGTCCACCAACCAAAACTATCCAGCCACTGATGAAGGTCTAGAAGATGACCGACTCAAACAGCAGCAATAGATGAGCGATCGTCTCTGACTTTACATCTACAAGGTGGACCGACTAGGTAGGAGTGTCTAATAGAGTGGACGGTGAGTGGACACGGTATTTAAAAACTCCAGCAGCGCTGCTGTGTCTGATCCACTCATACCAGCACAACACACACTAACACACCACCACCATGTCAGTGTCACTGCAGTGCTGAGAATCATCCACCACCTAAATAATACCTGCTCTGTGGTGGTCCTGACCATTGAAGAACAGCATGAAAGGGGGCTAACAAAGCATGCAGAGAAACAGATGGACTACAGTCAGTAATTGTAGAACTACAAAGTTGATAAAATGGACAGTGAGTGTAGAAACAAGGAGGTGGTATAAGAAGATGATACATACGGGATCGGAGAACCAGCGGTTGGGGATAAACGGTCTCTGCTGCTCCACACACACCACCTTGCGCATTTCCTCGAAGCTCGGGTCGTTGGGTACCTGGTCGTAGAACGGAGGCTTGTACTCCTCCACGATCCCTGCAACCGATCACCAAATAACACAACTTATCGATCACACACTATATCAGACATCGATTAGGACTATAGGAGTAGGAACTGACCGTTGCTATAGGTGCGCCTTGCAATCTCCCACAGCACGAGGCCAAACGCCCAGATGTCCACTCTCTTATAGGCGTCGAAGCAGTCCGTCTGAATGGTCTCGTCTAGCACTTCGGGCGCCATGTAGCGCTTGGTGCCCACTTTGGGGTTGTTACCCACGTCCAGCTGGTTGTCGGCTTGAGTGTGAGTGACCGCCAGGCCTGAAACGAACAGCAGGAAACCACATGAGGTTCCACTAATGCCAGCCAAGGACAGGAACCTGTCTACACTGGGCTCACCCCAGTCACCTGATCTAAATCCATCAATGTGCACTACATGTTGGGATTGTGGAACCCATGTGTGCTGGCCAGTATGAGTCTGGTGTTCCTAATTAACCAGTATCGATGATTCAGAATCATTAGCGAGCCACAAACCGAGATCGGCGATGCAGCAGCGCAGGTCCTTCTTCACCAGGATGTTCTTGCTCTTGAGGTCGCGGTGGGCGATGGCCGGCTTGCCCTCGGTTCCCAGGATCTCCGCGTGGAGGTGCACCAGGCCGCTGGCCACGGAGGCGGCCACGTTCAGGGCGTCGGGGGCGGAGACGGCGGTGCGCTGCAGGTAGTCGTACAGCGAGCCGTGCTCGTGGTAGTGCGCGATCAGCCAGAGCTGCGTGCTCGAGTTGCGCGACGTCATGTCTGACGCCATGAACCCTGGGGAGGAACGCAGATGTAAAAGATGATATTCGGGCCGTAATGAGCAAATATTTTAAGCTTTTTAGATCTTTATAGTCTTGGTGCACATTGACTGAACAACAGTCCATCAAGATTACATACTAGAATAGTCTTCAAATGTTTAGTTATTAGTTTAAGCCGAGGGTGCCCACACTTTCGTGGCTTGAGAGCTACTATTTCAGTCGACAGGTCATCGCGATCTGCTTTTTAAGGTCGGCCTCGTCATTTTTACAGGACGAGCGAGTGATAAATCACACCGACCTTATTCTGATGATTTGCTCTGAATGGTGTCGGTCAGGTTTATGTAGTCTGGACAGGAGCTGCTGATGCCAATTCTCAAGCAGCTTCCAAGTGTTCATCAGTGAGTGTGGACCCATATTTATCTTAATTATTTTTAATGTTGATGAGGCTGATTCACACAAGTATAGGTTGATCCAAAAATGCTGTCAAATATGTGACACATTTTCTCATGTTTGGATATTTTTCCTCAGCCAGCAAGTTCCAGAATCGTCCGGCAGAGGCGCTTGACTTCATATGAATATCAGATTGAGGGTTCAAATTTCTCCGTCAGCTTCTTCCACGTATGAACAGAACAGCGTCTCTGCAGCGTTCCTGCCCGAATCGAAGCGTTTTTGGTTTCTTTGTGCTCGGTTCTGCACTCATCTACTCAAACAGTGCAGGTTACGAAAGGTAAAATGCAAAAGTGGCGCAAACTGGCTACTGATGAACGAAGACTTTCTAGATTTGCGGTGCTTTAGGCGGGCTGAGGAGCAGCTATGGTAGCAAAGCGCAGATTAGGGATGTCCCGATCACGTTTTTTTTGTTCCCGATACCGATCCCGATTATTAATTTTGATCCCGATCCGATACCGAGTCTCAAACCGATACTTGTATTTTCTAGATAAGAACTGGATAATACTGTTCACACAGTGCACACTTCAAGTACATCACAGTTATTCAGATTAATCCAGTGTACATGTTTAACACCTAAATAGCTCTGCAGTGCTGTAGGATAAAATGCTGCATCCAAACTATTGGCTTAATGTTTTGTATTTTTACAAAATCAATCAGAATGAGTGAGATAATTACAGTTTTACTTTAAACTTTACATTCGAAGATAAAAAATCTGTTTAATGCAGTGATACACTAGAAATCTATGTAGCAGCTTAACTTGAATATAAGAAAAAAAGTTACTCAAAAGCATTACAGTAAAACCTGAATACCAAAATAAAATGGACAGGCTCTTTTGTTATGAAGGAAAGCCAGTTCTTAAAGTGCTTGTATTGTGACAATGGTTTGATGGACGTTTCTATGCGAAGTGAGTGTGTTTTGACCCTTTGGGGCTTCCATAGTGCATGGAATAGCGTGCTTGACTCTAGCTGTCCGCTATTCGGTACTGTAACAGAAGAATATACCGTGCATTTATTTCTTTATTAGACGAGCGCATCACTACGTTGTTTTGTAAACCGGAGTGATCCTGGACTCACACACCATATAAACAGTAAAATTCTACAGTAATGAACTAAGCGGCTCTGCTCCCACCGCCTCGTGAAACGCTCACACTGCAGACGTTACACTTCACTGCTGGACTTGTTTCACTTTCCAATTTAAAGCATTTCCACACAGCGGACACGCCGACGTAAAACAGAAGATCGGGATTACGATCGGGTTTAGTAAAGCCGATTCCGATCAGTTAAAAAATGCCTTGATCGGCCCCGATCTTTGAGATCGGATCGGGACATCCCTAGCGCAGATTAAAGTAAACGGCGGCCACATTTCTTGCCGATCACGTTGACCCGTTTGAATGAGATCGACGTATTTGACTCATGTCGGGGTCCCAGACTTTTTCTTCATGCAAGATGGGACGAAAAATAACCATTACATTTTACAAAGCAGTCCTGCTTTATGTAGACGGAGTTCAAAGTAAAAACAAGCTGGGTGCTCGCGTGGTGCAGTGCAGGCAACACAAACAATGCATCTTACTCACTCTGCTCTGTACAATCTGGTCCCACTGTGGTTTACGTTATTTATTTATCTATCAGGATTTTAACGTCATGTTTCACACACTTTGGTTACATTCATGACAGGAACGGTAGTTACTGCTTACACAAGATTCATCAGGTCAAGTTTAACATCAAACAGTCTCAGCACCCAGAGAAAACCCACACGGGGAGAACATGCAAACTCCACACAGAAAGGACCCGGACCGCTCGACCTGGGAATCGAACAGACAGTGCTACCCACCGAGCCACCGTGCCGCCGGAGCCTCCACATGTTCCTCCTGAACCTCGGGACTGGTCCAGGCGCCTGAACAATTGGGGTTGGGGGAGTCGCGTGGACTCTAGTGTAACAATTGTTAACTTGTGGCCATCCTCGACAAGAGAGAAACGTCATGGATGTACTGGGGAATTTGGATATATCCAGGGACCAGAAACATCGAAGTGAGACTCACCTAGAATATTCTCATGCCGTAACAGAACGGTGTTGTAGATTTCCGTCTCCCGAAACCATGACTTCTCATCCCTCGAGGAGAAGATTTTAACAGCTACGTTCTCTCCTTGCCACTGTCCCCGCCACACCTCTCCGTATCGGCCCTTCCCTACGGACAAAAACGACAGTTGTAAGCTGTACGTCACCCTTTAAGATCTGGAACGACTACGATCGCAAGACCGGATCCGTCCCGAGCACGCTTACCGACACATTCCATCAGGCTGATCTGGCGCGCCACCGTCCTCTGCACCAGGAAGGGCAGACCGGAACCACTGCCTGAGGTACAGGAGTGATCCAGCAGGTCCTGCACACCGGGATATAAAAAAAATGCTGAATTATTATGGGTAGAATATAGCAGTGCAGTATTTAAAAAATGCTTTACAGTACTGTGACAGTATACAGAGGGTTAAGAGTCTTGCTCAAGGGTCCAACAGTGGCAACCTGCTAGTGATGGAGCTTAAACCATCAACTCTTTGATTACTAGTCCAGTACTTTAATCTCTAGGCTACTGTGCATATCAGACATAAACAAGTGCATGTGTAGAGCAAGAGTGGGACCAGTACCGCCAGCGTGCTGTCTCCCATGTTGGAGGTGATGAGGCCGTCGATGGCGCCCTGCTCCGGGTCGAACTCGTGCAGTCGTTCCAGGCGGCGCGGGTGCAGCCGGCGGCACACGGAGACGGACAGCAGGGCCAGCAGGGCCAACACTGCGAAGGGCACCAGGACCAGCATCACCAGTGTCTCCACGCGGTAGCGCACCGGTTCTCCTGTAGGATCTGCTCCAGGAACGAGATGAATCGACGTGAACAACACACACCAGTATCGTAAACAATGAATAATAATAAGAAATAAATAATAAACACTGTATCAGTCGATCATTTTGGTTGACCTTCTACCCCGCCACGCCCAACGTGGGGCGCCAGGTCTTACCTTTGAGCAGCATCCCGAGCAGAGCGTCCACCGACGCGTTGGCGTTGCACATGGGCCGGGCGCAGCATTCCACCACGTGATTGGCCGAGACAGACGCGGAGCAGGTCATGCGCCTGCTCTCGGGCCCGATCAGGCAGCCGCGCCGGAAGGACGGCACGCCGCCGCTGACCGTCACTGAGGAGTAGCACTGCTCGCCCTTGCACTGCTGCGCCATGCAGTCGCTCCCCATGCACAGGCACTCGATGGAGCCATCTAGAGGGAATTTCCAGGAATTACACACTGCATAAAGCGTTATGAATAAAAGTGGAACGGTCGGAGTCTGTACCTTCAGCTAATGTCCACAACGCCTGGAGCAGCAGGAGGAAAATGACTCGGGTGCAGCGGCGACCCATTTGGTTCAGTGCACTAAAAAAATAAAGGATGCGCGTGTGAAGTCCATGCAGGAGCTGAATTATAGACCAACGAGCTTCGTGTTAAAATGCAGTACATGTCAAGAGAAACGCGCAAACATGGACATAAAATAGTTCCTTAAATGCTGAATGTTCACTTGGATGTGTCACTTGACCAGGAAACTGCAATTCTGCAAATTCTCAGGGTTCATATATATTTTGATACGCCTTACTGCAGTTTTCTACGATGCGTTGAATCCACAACACACGCAAAACTCCGTCCCAAACCCGAACGACCGGTAAATGTTTCGGAAATAGACTTACTACTCGATTCAGTTCTTCTAAATCTTTACTGATGCATTTTCTCCCAATTTAGCGTGGTCAATTTGTCCTCCGATGCTGGTGGACCCCTGATTGCATTCGAGGAGGCTCACTGCCTCCTCCGACCTGCGTGCAGCCCTTAGCGGAACCCTTTCTCACCCATGCACTCTGCACAGGCGCCTCTCTATCTGCCAATCTGGGTCCTTACACAGCGTTTGAAGACCCCACCCACATACTCCGGTCATCCCGCCCTAGCAGAAACTTGTCTGCTGCGGGCGCTGCCGATTATGCCCGCTAGATGGTCTAATTGTTGTTATTTCATTAGTACCATCTAGAAATAGAATGTTTGAATGTAGGCGATATTCCACACCCGTCTCTACAGAGATAACAGAATTATATTAGCCAGACACGTAAACTAAAATGTAAGAGTTTTATTAGGCTGTTTGGACAGCCCACATGCCAACATACACACTGGCACTCCATTAAGACCAGAAAATTGCTCAATTGCAAAAATCTAAGTGACTGGACACACATGATGAGAAAATCGGTGAATCGGTGTCGAACGAGCGCCATTTAGCTTTTAGACTAATGGATTTAACTCGTATTGATTCATTCCCCGCGGCAGCCGAGCAGATCAGAACAAAAGTGCGTGTTGCTGAAAAATGAGACGTGTTTTGACCCGACAGATCAGAGCCTCGCGTTAGTGACGGCGATATTAATGTAGGAGTCTGTGGTGCGTACAGAGTCACAGACAGGCTACAGTCAGTAATCGTGAACCCAAAAAGTGCATCTTAATGGCCAATACAATCCAGCAGATTAACTATAACAAACAGCCTCAAACTCTTCAGTTAACATCGAAGAATCAGAACGAAAGCTTACTTGTACGGATCCAGATGTGATTCCTCTTACTGTCTTTAAACATCTGCATAGTCAGTCATCTCTGTAGAGCAGTCATCTCCTGAAAATACACATCGGACAAACGACTCGTGAACTGTCTGTACCATTCACATTCAAATCTAATTTGTCTTCACAGTGTTTACCTCGCTACACTATACAACCAAAAGTATGTGGACAGGTGTGTAAAAACTGTTTACTGACAGTGCTACCCAACGAGCCACCCTGACCTAACGAATACGCTTTTGACTAAATGAGCACAAATACCCAAAGATACGTTCCAAAGTCATGTGGACAGCCGAGAGGAATTGGATTTAACGACGATGCTTTTGGAATGGGATGGTCAGATCCAAAACCAATCGGAGGGTTGTGGCGTTCAATCCCAACAACACTGTACCTACTATCAACCTTGGTTATTGGGCTTTTGAAGTGGCATTCCTTAAGTCTTAACTTCAACCCTATCAAAACATGTGGGCCGAAATTAAAAGTAATATCTGATCCAGAACGTAAGTGGTCCCAGAACCAACCAGAGGGATGTGTTGTTTAACCCCAACAACACTGTACCTACTATCAAGCACAGTTATTGAGCTTTGGTTGTGGCATTCCTTAAGTCCTAACTTCAACCCCATTAAAACATGTGGACTGAACTTAAAAGTCATATCTGATCCAGAACGTAAGTGGTCCCAGAACCAACCAGAGGGATGTGTTGTTCAACCCCAACAACACTGTACCTACTATCAACTTTGGTTAATGGGGTTTTGGAGTGACATTCCTTAAGTCCTAACTTAAATCCCATCAAAGATGTAGACTGAATGATCCAGAACGTAAGTGGTCCCAGAACCAACTAGAGGGATGTGTTGTTCAACCCCAACAACACTGTACCTACTATCAAGCACAGTTATTGAGCTTTGGTTGTGGCATTCCTTAAGTCCTAACCTCAACCCTATCAAAACACGTGGACTGAACTTAAAAGTCATATCTGATCCAGAACGGAAGTGGTCCCAGAACCAACCAGAGGGATGTGTTGTTTAACCCCAACAACACTGTACCTACTATCAAGCATGGTTATTGGGCTTTGGTTGTGGCATTCCTTAAGTCCTAACTTCAACCCCATCAAAGATGTAGACTGAATGATCCAGAAGCTAAGTGGTCCCAGAACCAACCAGAGTGCTGTGGCGTTCAACCCCAACAACACTGTACCTACTATTAACCTTGGTTATTGGGCTTTTGAAGTGGCATTCCTTAAGTCTTAACTTCAACCCTATCAAAACATGTGGGCCGAAATTAAAAGTCATATCTGATCCAGAACGTAAGTGGTCCCAGAACCAACCAGAGGGATGTGTTGTTCAACCCCAACAACACTGTACCTACTATCAACTTTGGTTAATGGGGTTTTGGAGTGGCATTCCTTAAGTCCTAACTTAAATCCCATCAAAGATGTAGACTGAATGATCCAGAACGTAAGTGGTCCCAGAACCAACTAGAGGGATGTGTTGTTCAACCCCAACAACACTGTACCTACTATCAAGCACAGTTATTGAGCTTTGGTTGTGGCATTCCTTAAGTCCTAACTTCAACCCCATTAAAACATGTGGACTGAACTTAAAAGTCATATCTGATCCAGAACGGAAGTGGTCCCAGAACCAACCAGAGGGCTGTGTCGTTCAACCCCAACAACACTGCACCTACTACCAAGCACAGTAATTGGGCTTTTGGAATGGCATTCTCTTAGTCTTAACTTCAACCCAATCAAAACATGTGGCTTGAACTTATATCTGTTCCAGAAGCTAAGTGGTCCCAGAACCAACCAGAGGGATGTGTTGTTTAACCCCAACAACACTGTACCTACTATCAACCTTGGTTATTGGGCTTTTGAAGTGGCATTCCTTAAGTCCTAACTTAAACCCCATCAAAGATGTAGACTGAACCTAAAAGTCATATCTGATCCAGAAGCTAAGGGGTCCCAGAATCAACCAGTAGGATGTGTTGTTCAACCCCAACAACACTGCACCTACTATCAAGCATGGTTATTGGGCTTTTGAAGTGGCATTCTCTTAGTCCTAACCTCAACCCTATCAAAACATGTGGACCAAACCTAAAGTCATATCTGAGCCGGAACGTAAGTGGTCCCAGAACCAACCAGAGGCATGTGTTGTTCAACCCCAACAACACTGTACCTACTATTGGTTAATGGGGTTTTGGAGTGGCATTTCTTAAGTCCTAACTTCAGCCCAATCAGAACATGTGGACTGAACCTGAAAGTCATATTTGATCCAGAAATTAAGTGGTCCCAGGTTTGTGACAGTATGTTGTTGGTGTATTTCTATATTTTGGTTAAAGTTAAGTGTTCCAATCATTCAGCCACAGAGAAATGACAGTTGCTTAAATACTCAAGTTGCAATTCAACTACACACGTCTCGTCACTGACCCAAAAACACACAATAATGCACACAGTAATGTTTATCAGTTCCTC
The DNA here is from genome assembly GCF_030014385.1 of Trichomycterus rosablanca. NCBI lineage: Eukaryota > Metazoa > Chordata > Actinopteri > Siluriformes > Trichomycteridae > Trichomycterus > Trichomycterus rosablanca. The sequence goes on along the minus strand of NC_085991.1, from coordinate 3,006,213 downwards.
TTAACACCACACAGGCTTAATGCTAATCATAATAAACACAAGGCAGCAAGCTACTGATATAAATACCTCACTCAGGTTAGCTTAGCCAGCTAAAAACAAACCGTCGACATCACATAAACTTGTCATATTCCTCAACAAAGTTTGTTGAATTACACAAATTACAAGTCATTTCATTATGTATTACGCTTATTCACCGGCACGAATCCCTTTTTAAACGAAACAAACACTTAAATTCGTTTAAAATCCCAACCAACCAACCAACGAAAGCGAGTGTAGCCGAACTACTTAATGGCTGCGTTCCAAATGCCTCCTAATGCCCTACATAGTTCACTACGCAGTTCGCTGCGTAGTCATAACAACATACCTTGAACTACAGTGCACTTTACATGCTGCCCGCTGCGTTTGGGATCGAGCCAATGTTTCGCCCTGGTCTGACTTTCTGCAGCTAGCTAACGGTATCAGAAGCATAACTGGCTCAGGACAAGCGGCTATAAAGAAGCATAAAAGCGTCTCCCCGACATAGCAAGCAAAACAGACACATTTATTACCGAATTCTAGCTTATATAATAGTTTAAAAAAGGTTAGCGAGCTTACTTGGTTGTTGTTAGCAAACACGGCAGATGGAGCGCCACCCACAACCCACAGTGCAGGGCTAGACTCACAGAGTGACGTCACTCCCCCTGCTGGAGACCACTGGAACTTCAAGACATGGACATGATGTACAGTACATACAGTACCTATAATTCATTCATTCATTTAATCATCCATTCATCCATCCATCCATTAATTCATTTATTAATCCATTTATTTATTCATTCATTTATTAATCCATTCATTCATCCATTCATTCATTTAATCATCCATCCATCCATTCATTCATTCATTAATCCATTCATTCATTCATTTAATCATCCATTCATTAATTCATTCATTAATCCATTCATTCATTCATTCATTTAATCATCCATTTATTCATTCCTTTATTAATTAATTCATTCATTCATTCATTTAACCATCAATTTATTCATTCCTTTATTCATTCATTCATTCATTTAACCATCCATTAATTCATTCCTTTATTCATTCATTAATTTATTCCTTTATTCATTCATTCATTCATTTAACCATCCATTAATTCATTCTTTTATTCATTCATTAATTTATTCCTTTATTCATTCATTCATTCATTCATTTAACCATCCATTAATTTCTTCATTCATCTACAACAAACTTTCATAAGTTGGATAAATAGTAAGGGAACAGTAACTGGGTAACAGTTCTGTGTATATTTACATATGTATATAAAATGCAGTTATATATCATCTGTATATCTGCCTGTAAATTTACCAAAGTATTTTTAAAGTATTTTTATTGGGTTTTTTTTAATCTCTATTCACTTTTATTGTTTATTGTTTTATTGTCATCTTTTGCTTCTTTTGTAATTTTATTATTGCTGTAATGCTTTGGCAATATTGTTTCCCACAGTCATGCCAATAAAGCTACTTTGAATCTTGAATCTTGAATCTAGTTAGCGTAGTCAATCTGTCTTCCGCTGCTGGGGATCCCTGACTGCATTCGAGGAGGGTATATTTCTGCTCCTTGTGGAACCCTCTCCCCTCTCTATCTGCCAATCAGGGTCCATGCACAGCGTTTGAAGACCCCACCCACATAGTCCGGTCATCCTGCCCTTAGCAGACACGGTGGCCAATTAGTGCTGATAGATGGCGCCCAGCCGACCGGTGGCAACACTGGGTTTCGAACCGAGGAGTTCAGAATCTCTGCGCTGGTGTGCTATATATATCCCGCTGTGCCACCTTGGCGTCTCATACACTCATATTTCTAATGGAAGCAATCCCTGCGTTTATATTCCAAAATCAAGTCATATTCTATATGAATGCTTACACACTATATGGTCGAAAGTACTATATGTAGACATCTGATTGATGTTCAAGTTTCAAGTACATTTGTCATTTGTACAAATGTAAGCAGCAATTGTACATTGAAATGTGTGTTGGGAGGCTTAGGAACTATTTATTTATTTATTTATTTGTAATTTAATGTCATGTTTTACACACCTTATATCAATGACAGAACAGGTAGTTACTCGTTACACAAGATTCATCAGTTCACAAGTTCAACGTCAAACACAGTCCTGGACAATTTTGTATCTCCAGTTAACCTGACTGCATGTCTTTGGACTGTATGAGGAAACCCAAACAAACACGGGGAGAACATGCAAACCTGGGGATCGTACCCAGGACCTTCTTGCTGTGAGGCGACAGTGCTACCCACTGATATATGCAAACAGAAGAGAAAAGGAGAGAATAGAGAGGATAAAATGAAGGATAGGGTAATAAAATAGAAGATAAATAAAATAGATTAATAAATATATAAGAGGTTAACTAAAATACTTTAAATTAAAACAGTAAAACATAAAAAATGTAGAGTTTTCCCGCAGCCATCTTGCAGCTCTGGAGTTCCTTCAAAAAAGACCTTCCCTAAACCAAAATGAAAGCATATCATTTATCCTATATATTTTATGCACCTGTTCTCAAGGGGTGTGGCTGAGACACCTGAACTAAATAGCCTAAATAGAAAAGGTATAGTGTATTAGAGGTATAATCTCTTCCGCTCTCTCTCAAGAGTCAGATCCCCAAAATCTGCAACTTGTGCCTCTTTTAATAAGCCGTCGGTTATCGAGGAGGAAATGAGAGAAGCAGAACCTGGATCTGATTCCACTGGCCTACATGTCTGAAACAAAAGGATCGGTTGTGGCTCTCTTCACGATATGCGGTCTCAATCAAACCTGGCTCGCTTCAGAGCCAGACTTTTAATCCCCAGCCGGTTTGGGTGACCGTCCACAAAAAGCCATTGTGCCCGACTTAATTATAACCCCTGCTGCTACCTGACCGGGGCAGGTGAAGCGTGCAGGATCGCTGCGGGTCCTGTTGGTTCGAGAAAGAAAAACTGCACCAGAAAGAAAAAAAACAGAGAGAAATGACCACCCCATGTTAGCTAATGGAAAATGTACCCCCTCGTCCTGCCCCTTTTCACCTTCTTTTTGGCTTCGGCTTCCTGGGGGCTCTGGGAACGAGGGCTATGTGAGCCTGTGGGCTTTTTTTCCCCTTCATCTATACCTCCCACAGTACGCCTGTCCAAGCATTTCAGAGAGCCTACGACTCGACGGCAGGATGAAGCGAACAGCAGGATGCTTGGTTTTGGTTTTTCTCCAGTTTGTAATGACCAGTGCAGCCACCATCAACAACAGTCTCGGTGAGTGTTTAGGTTTTTCAAGTAATTCAGCTCACTGCAGTACAACCTGTATCATGGCAGTCTTAAAAGCTCGAGGCTTTTTTAACGGTGTGGTTTGGCTTCATAATTCCTCATCGGTTATTACGATAGGCTTCAACTGGTGATTTTTTTGTGTCCATATAAATAAGGCTAGTTTGACTGCACCCGGTCTGAAAAACAGATCATAGATTTTCACTCTGGTCCAAAGCTCATCTGTGCAAACATGGATCAGTGATCTCTTTACCAAGAATGATCTTGGTTCAGACAAGAATGGTTCTGGAACTCAAGAGGCTCCAGCTCTAAAATCAGCTCGTCTAAAGCTTGTTGTTTACCCCACACATGAACGAAAAGCATTTACAACTAGAGTGTGGTCAGATTAAACAATGAATGGAGTTAAATTAAGCATGTTTGAAAGAACTTGACATGTTTAGATCATTTAAAGCAGGATTTCTATTTATTGTAATTGTTGTTTTAAGAAAACATCTTTGAATTTAATTAAAAGTTGTAAGATACACGTATATCCTGCCAGTTTTGGGACTTAAATGGTTTCTGCAATCGATTTTTTTTCTATAAATGAATCATTAAAACATGCAAAATTGACCTTCTTTTATAAATATACTGTGAGGTTTGTAAACACCCATTAATCAATCGTATTAATCTAGTGATGTGGAAAGTTGTGCAATAGCATTCAATTCTATTTTGACAAATGGGATGATTACAGCTGATGCCTTCTCTGTGCTCATATAAAAAACACTAGTTTACCTACATTGAAAAGAAAACCCAGATTATCACCTCTTTTTGCTGCTGAAACACGAGCGAGACTATCCACAGTCAAGCAAGCTTCACGTGTGTAAAGTTACATAACGTTTTGCTGTGATAGTCTGCGGCTCTCCTCGTTTAGGATGGAGGTCTGCAGTGAAAGAGAGAGAAGGTTCCTACAACTAAAAAAATAAAATCACATGACATACAGTGAGAGCCAAAAGTCTGAGACCACTATAGTAAACATGCTTCTATTTAGCATTTTTCTCCTCGACAGTAATTCAGAGTTGTTTTTAAACCACACTGGATCATTCTGGTCTGCAAACTTCATTTGGAATAGTTTTTACGCTGGATGTCCTTCCATATATCCATATATACAGTGTATCACAAAAGTGAGTACACCCCTCACATTTCTGCAAATATTTCATTATATCTTTTCATGGGACAACACTATAGACATGAAACTTGGATATAACTTAGAGTAGTCAGTGTACAGCTTGTATAGCAGTGTAGATTTACTGTCTTCTGAAAATAACTCAACACACAGCCATTAATGTCTAAATAGCTGCAACATAAGTGAGTACACCCCACAGTGAACATGTCCAAATTGTGCCCAAATGTGTCGTTGTCCCTCCCTGGTGTCATGTGTCAAGGTCCCAGGTGTAAATGGGGAGCAGGGCTGTTAAATTTGGTGTTTTGGGTACAATTCTCTCATACTGGCCACTGGATATTCAACATGGCACCTCATGGCAAAGAACTTTCTGAGGATGTGAGAAATAGAATTGTTGCTCTCCACAAAGATGGCCTGGGCTATAAGAAGATTGCTAACACCCTGAAACTGAGCTACAGCATGGTGGCCAAGGTCATACAGCGGTTTTCCAGGACAGGTTCCACTCGGAACAGGCTTCGCCAGGGTCGATTAAAGAAGTTGAGTCCACGTGTTCGGCGTCATATCCAGAGGTTGGCTTTAAAAAATAGACACATGAGTGCTGCCAGCATTGCTGCAGAGGTTGAAGACGTGGGAGGTCAGCCTGTCAGTGCTCAGACCATACGCCGCACACTGCATCAACTCGGTCTGCATGGTCGTCATCCCAGAAGGAAGCTGACGCACAAGAAAGCCCGCAAACAGTTTGCTGAAGACAAGCAGTCCAAGAACATGGATTACTGGAATGCCCTGTGGTCTGACGAGACCAAGATAAACTTGTTTGGCTCAGATGGTGTCCAGCATGTGTGGCGGCGCCCTGGTGAGAAGTACCAAGACAACTGTATCTTGTCTACAGTCAAGCATGGTGGTGGTAGCATCATGGTCTTGGGCTGCATGAGTGTTGCTGGCACTGGGGAGCTGCGGTTCATTGAGGGAAACATGAATTCCAACATGTACTGTGACATTCTGAAACAGAGCATGATCCCCTCCCTTCGAAAACTGGGCCTCATGGCAGTTTTCCAACAGGATAACGACCCCAAACACAACCTCCAAGATGACAACTGCCTTGCTGAGGAAGCTGAAGGTAAAGGTGATGGACTAAACCCAATTGAGCACCTGTGGCACATCCTCAAGTGGAAGGTGGAGGAGTTCAAGGTGTCTAACATCCACCAGCTCCGTGATGTCATCATGGAGGAGTGGAAGAGGATTCCAGTAGCAACCTGTGCAGCTCTGGTGAATTCCATGCCCAGGAGGGTTAAGGCAGTGCTGGATAATAATGGTGGTCACACAAAATATTGACACTTTGGGCACAATTTGGACATGTTCACTGTGGGGTGTACTCACTTATGTTGCCAGCCATTTAGACATTAATGGCTGTGTGTTGAGTTATTTTCAGAAGACAGTAAATCTACACTGCTATACAAGTTGTACACTGACTACTCTAAGTTATATCCAAGTTTTATTTCTATAGTGTTGTCCCATGAAAAGATATAATGAAATATTTGCAGAAATGTGAGGGGTGTACTCACTTTTGTGATACACTGTATATATATATATAGCTGCACGTTAAATTAATGTTGTAATATTCTATATTACTGTTTATATATATGATATTTTAAATGTATATATACATATTTGTATATGCTGTTTTTATAAGAATTTATGTTACTTGTATTATTATTTTTAGCTTTAGTTTTAGTCCATGCCATATTGCCAGATGCACAATTTGCACTGTCTACCATGTACATCTTACATTATTTATATTCTTCCTATATCACCCACCCTGTTACTCCATTTCACTATCTATCTATCTATCTATCTATCTATCTAATCTATCTATCTATCTATCTATCTATCTATCTATCTATCTATCTATCTATCTATCTATCTATCTATCTACCTACCTACCTACCTACCTACCTACCTACCTACCTACCTACCTATCTATCTATCTATCTATCTATCTATCTATCTATCTATCTATCTATCTATCTATCTATCTCAATATTTATTTTTCTATCTGTCTGTCTGTCTATCTATTAAAAATACATACATGTTAGAATTTCAGTATTTGCTGCTAGTAAAAATCTAATTATCTTGTGAAAGTGAACTCGTCAATTTCTTTGGACAAAAGCTCAGATTTCCTTCAGTCTGATCCTTTCTGTTCAATAAAATTGCTAGAAATTCAGAAATGTGTGTACATTTCTCCCAGGATTACATGATTGTGAATAATAATAATAGAACGTTGTGCTTGGGAAAAAAACCCTGCAAAAGCTTTTCACTAGTGGCCCCACCACACATGTTCCTAACAATTGTCTGCATCTAATAAAAGGAAAAGTGATCGTGTGGTCTTCTCTGCACAGTGACCTGGTGCGCCGTGTCCGACGCGGAGGAGCAGAAGTGTTGGGACCTGGCCAGCAACATCACAGTGAGAAACATCCGTGGAAAACTGCAGTGTGTTCGGGGTCAGAGTCCTACAGACTGCATGCAGAGAATCAAGGTCTGCAGTTTTTTATTAGCACCTATAGTCAATAGTCAGGCTTAAGTCTCTAGCATTGAGTATGCAATATACCTCAATATACAATAAAGTGCCAAAAGTATGTGGACACCCCGTAATTGTATTGAACTGAGATGTTTATTAATCTATGTGAGGTTTTTCAAACCCTGGGTCGAGACCCCTACAATTTGTCGCAGAGAAAAATAATGAATAATGTAATCTTGTACGCGAACGCCCCCTTGTGACGGGTTTATGTTCTTGTATAGAGAGAGTAAGATGCATTGTGTTGCCTGGGTCTTGTAAAAAATCATGGACAAAATTTGGGTTGTTTGAAAAAGAGTAAAAAAACAAAACAAAACCCTGATCTTTGAAATGCTATTGACTTGACAACGCTTGACCAAACCTCTGGCCTGTATAGAGCCCTGAGTTCAACCTCAATTCATTTGGGTTGAACAGGTATGTCGACTGCCTGCCAGGCCGTCTCATCCAACATCAGTGCCCGACCTTATAAAAGCTCTTAAGATCGACAACTCAATAATAATGCTCATGGTTTTGAAATAAATCGTTCGTCAAGCTCGTGTTAGGACAGTGGTCCCCAACCACCATGCCGCGGGTATCGGTACCGGTCCGCGGGTCATTTATTACCGGGCCGCAAAGAAAGAATAATAACACACATAAACAACACACTTCTGGTGTTATTGTCTCCTCATCATTTGTGAGTAGTATTGTTATTCTATTATTCTATGTATTTTAAATCCTCCTGCCCCCACCGGTCCGTGAAATGATATCTTATATGAAACCGGTCCGTGGTGCAAAAAAGGTTGGGGACCGAGAATGACCAAGGGCTGTGTTCGGGTGTCCAAGTACTTCCGGCCATATAGCGTACCTCTTTTATCTTTTATTTTATTTATTTTAACAGAACGGCACGGCCGATGCTGCCTCCATGTTCCCCGACGAGATCTATACTGCAGGGATTTGTTACGGGTTGGACGTCGCCGTCGGAGAATCACTCAACGGAATCGGTCAGTGCTTAAAACGTGGTCACATGACAGGCAGCGATCGTGGTGAAAGTGATGGAGCTTCGTAAGGTCGTGGGAAAAGCTACAGAACCAAAGCACGTCCAAGTCTGGACACCTGGTTCCAACTTTCCTTGGTCCATAATAGGCCATAATACGCCCCAAATCCCCAAAATCGGCACCTTCAATAATGCATTTTTATTATTTTTTTATATATTATTGTGCTCAGGTGGTTCAGCAGACAAAACTCGCCCCTGTGGAGGACCTGAATCTTCTTGATTCCCACCTTAGAAATCCTGAAACATCTCAAATATCTACGCTGCTGACCTCCATTCCTGACCGAGTACAGTTCGTATAGAGATCCGTATCGTGCACGGAGAGTCACTCACCTATCCACATTATTCCACTGATCAGCCAGCAGAGGTCGTAATTGCAGCAGATATGAAGAACCCCCTCCAGCCGCCCCTCCCTCTCCAGGTCAAGCCAATTATTGTCTGTATAGGCGCCTGGTCGGCTGATAGCAGAGCTGAGATTTGAACCCGCGAGTTCAATAAGTCAGCACTGGGATTCGAACCCCTGGAACACACCACACCAGCTCATACAGGTGTATAATTCCAATGATATAAAAAATCACATGCTTTTAACTTTGTGGGCAACAGGTTGGGGAAGGCCCTTTCTGTTCCAGCATGACTGTGCCCCTGTACACAAAGGGAAGTCCGTGAAGACCTGTCCAGAGAGCCTGGACATCAACCCTATTTAACATGTTTGGGATGAATTGGAATGCCCTGGAAGTGAAATTTGAGTTAAAGTGTTTACGCTTCTCTCTCTCAGATGGCATCCATTATTATGTGGTGGCGTTGGCACGGAGGTCCTCGGGTGATCTCTCACTGCTGGAGATGCATGAGCGCAGTTCGTGCCACCCGGGTATGCGCACCACCGTGGGCTGGACGGTGCCCATCGGCTTCCTTGTCAACACGTCCCAGATCAGCGTGGACGAGCAGTGCAACTTCCCACACGGTAAGAGAAGCAAGGTTATCCAGAAACATGTGGACACCCCGTTCTTATCATCCAGTACTGTACTAGTAAGCAGAAGGTTGCTAGTTCAAACCCCACCACTACCAACCCTTGCTTGGACTGTCGCTTTGGATAAATGTCAAAACTGTAAATGTAAAATAAATGATACTCTCATAACTTTGTAGCAACAGTTTGGGGAAGGCCTTTCTCTTTTTCGGTACATTTGTGCCGCTGCACACAAAGCCAGTTTCATTAAGACATAATTTGGTCTAAAGGAACTGTCCTCAACCCTATTGAGCACCATTGGGATGAACTGGAAAGTCGACTGCAAGCCAGGTCGTCAGGTCCAGTGCCTGACCTCACGAATACCCTTTTGACGTTGAAGTTCCCACTGACAGTCCAGGAGTCTGATTTAGTTTCCTGGTCTATGATTTGTCCTGGTAAACACTGTTTGTGTCCTGATCCAGTACCATTTGCAGAGAAGTAGCCCCATGTCATGATGCTTCCACCGCCATGCTTCACAGTGAGTTTGGTGTTCTTGGGTTAATGTGCATACGCAACCCTTCTTTTCCCAGACATGACAATAATTATCTAAATGATGAACATCACAGCCAATTATGTCTGTGTGAACGCTCAGCTGGCTGATAGCACCCAACAGTCAGTGCGCTGAATGAATGATAAATTCAGGAGCAGCCGAAAGACAAAAACAAACAATCATTACCTGCTCATACGACAGTGCAGTAAAGCGCGGTACACTTCTTCCACAGCCGTGGGGGATTTCTTCGGCTACAGCTGCGTCCCCGGTGCAAAAGACCCAGAACACGATCCCCGAGGAAACAATCCCAGAAACCTTTGCGAGGCCTGCATAGGTGACGAAAACGACCGGCACATCTGCGCCAGCAACCCTCGGGAGCGGCACTACGGGGAAGCGGGAGCCCTCAGGTACGGAGTCTGATTGCACTGTTTATCCATAGTCACACCCTAAACAAGGCGCCAATCCATCACATGGGGGCACGCGCCTACACACTCAAGTACTCACACCAGGGGGCAGCGATGAGCAGCCAGTTTAGCGCCACCATGTTTTTGAGGACACCAGTGTCCCTGGGATCTGGGTTTGAACCTCACTTTAAACTCCTTGTTGTTTGTTTGGTATTTTTTCATATGCACCGTGTTAGTAAATGCCATGTTATGGATTATTGCCCGTGCCCTGTTTTTGCCTTAAGCTTAGTGTTTCCAGGTGGGGCAAGATGCACTGAGACCCTGATCAGAATAGTAAACTGTGCTGTATTTTACAGGTGTGTAGCAGAGAACCTCGGCGACGTGGCCTTTGTGAAACACACCACCGTCTTTGACAATGTGAATGGTAGGTATTTTTACCAGGTGTCATAAATATTTGTACCCCATGAATTTAAGTCTCTTTGACAGCGTAACAGCACTGAGTCTTCTTGTATAATGCTTAAGAGAATCCATAACCTCTACAGATCCTTCAGGCTAGACTCAGATTTTCAGCTCACCACAATGCGTCAGTAATATTCTGTACATCAGAATATCCAGTACTGTCAGTACTTGTGACACACACACACACACACACACACACAATAAGAGTGCTCGAGAAAGACCCTAAAATGGGAAATGCACAAGGAATACACAGTCCTACAATGTGTCCTAGAATATGTATTACACCATGTGACGCAGCAGGGGGCACTAATGAGACATGATACACATTATATGGGTTAGATTTCATGTAATTGGTGGCACCATGTCAATGTGTATAAAGTCAGGGTTTAAATATTTGGCAGATGAATCAATTATCATGCCACTATGTTATTAAACTTAAATAAACAGCTACTTTTTAATAAGACAACTAGCCAATGTATTTATAGTATCTTAATCTTATTACTTTCAATTCAGTATTAAGGCCTAAACAATAATAACAACAAATGAAAGAGTTCATCAGTAGAGCAATTTCGCCAGAATGTGGCGCTATCACGGCATTTTCCATGTTACCCGGTCTCCTCTGTGTGTCGATCTTCATTAGCTGCAGTTTGGCTATCTGGCGCCTTTATTTGACACTTGGACATTTTTAAGAGAAGTGCGAGAAGGTGGGAGCTGAAGAGAAAGGTGAAATCAGTGCGAGAACGCAGACTACAAAAGCCATATCGCATTTTTTAGGTCAGAAAAAGAGGACATGTCCTGGATAAAGAGGACGTATGGTCACCCTAGATTAACCATGTGGCCAAAAGCGAGTGAACAAGTATGTTAAACGTCACATCCAAATCCACAGTCATTTATACGGTCATTTATACCCCCTTTGCTACCATAACAGTCTCCTTTCTTCTAAAAGACTGTTCTTTATGGTTTGCGACATGATTACAGAGCATGGGTGAGGCTGGGCGCTGTCTCTCATAGGAGTCCAGGGTGATAAGGCAGATTTCTGCATCCTAATTCCTCCCAAAAGTATTGAAAGAATTAAAGGTCAGACCTCTGTGTTGGATAGTCAAGACACAAAGACACAAAACACAAAACAAAGTATTTATTTTATGTAGCTTGCTTTTTTTGTAGTGTCATGAGTGGTGAGAGCCTGAGAACATGGAAAAACAACCCAGTGTTAGTTAAGCGGTTAAGGTTCTGTAATAATAATCAGAAGGCCACTGGTTTAAGCCCCACTGCCAATAAGTTGCCCCTGTTAAGAACCTAAGCAAGGCTCTTAGTCTTAACCCTAAATTGCTTGAATTGTAATAATCACAGCTGTCGTACATGTAAATATATATTTATATGTGTTTTAAAGATCTGTGTGTGTATGTGTGTGTGTGTGTGTGTGTGTGTGTCCTTGTGCAAGGTAAGAACCAGGAATCGTGGGCTCTGGACATCGAGCTCGAGGATCTGAAGCTGCTTTGCCCAGACGGAAGCGAGGCCTCTCCATCTGAGCATGAACGTTGCCACCTGGCCGTGGTGCCCGCCAACGCTGTGGTGGTGCGCCTGGAGGATAAATGTCGTGTTTACAAGTTTCTGGAACGTGTTCAGGTCAGGACGTCGTGCCTGCTGCCAGATGCTCAGGGGGATTTTATGCCCCATATGACCACGTGACTGCTAATAGGCTGAATATTCATGCCCCCCTCATCATCTTCTAATCATTTATAAAAAGTCTCTGAGAAAATGAACCAAAACGATCTGTCATAATAATGCATTTATTTATACATAATGCTTTGCTTTTTATTAGAAATGATTCTCCTTTCTGTTCTGTTTATTTGCTCAACCATGCCAATCTTTGTGCTTCCTTGTGCCCTCTCCTCCAGATCGCGTTTGCCAACGCCACGCAGGGTTTCTCGCTCTTCAGCTCGGCGGGGTACGGCCAGCCTGACGTCATGTTCAGTGACTCCACTCAGAAGCTGCTGAGGGTGATGGGAACCTACCAGTCTTGGCTGGGACCCAGTTACACCACAATGCTTCAGGCTTTCGAGTGTGAAGGTAATATCACGCCTCGGGGCCTTCGGGTCATTGTACAAACAGAAATTTAGAAATCTAGAACATCAGTGGCGCAGGTAACTTCTCTGTGCCCATATAAATAGGGCTAGAGTGACTGCAGACATTAGACAGAGCAACAAGAATTACCATGTAAAACGTTTAGGCAGATCTGACAAAGTGGGAGGCGTAAATGTCATTTGAAGTCATCTCTTGGCCACTTTAGGTCTCAAGATCATGGAACAGTGGTCTCTTTGCCAAGGGCATGAAGAAAACCTCAATTCTCAATCAAGCTGCAGTAGGTCATAATTGCCCAGTGACTAGCCATTGCCCCTCCCCTACAGACACACAGCCGGTTGTGTGTCTGTGTAGGCGCCCGGCCGGCTGACAGCACAGCTGAGATTCGAACTCCAGAGCTCGGAAATGTGACAGCACTGGTGGGCAAGCGTGTTTTACCGCTGTGCCATCTGAGCGCCCCCATTAAAATGATATCAAATCAAGGGGTCTGGGTTCGATCCATGCCTGTGGTCACTGTATGTATGGTTTACTGATTCCCTTCTACCTCCCAAAACCATGCAGGAGGTGGATTTTCTTCATGTTTTATGTTAGGTCCTCCTTGCTTTCAGTGTTCAGTCAAAAATAATAAGGTGCACGTCATTAAAAAACACTGACTGACTGTCTCCTTCTTGTCCACAGGTTTGTGCTGATGGACCATTGAGACCCTGTTTTTCCCCTTTTGCTTCTTCTTCACCTCTTAAATTCCTCCAGTTGATCCACGACGACCCTGTTGACTAGTAAACTCGTTCTTAAGTCCATGTTTTGTTGTCTTCTCCATCTATGACTAACGTAGCGGATGCTTTACCTTTCCCAACACATGCTATTCAATCTGTGATAACAGAAGGTGGACTGAAGCTGGCGGTGGGTCTCCGAGGCCCCTGATTCTTTAAAGGGATTCATTATTTTGAGCCTAAAACAGATTATATAAACACATACTGTAAATACACTATATGGACAAAAGTACTGGGACACATTTTCTAATTTAAGGTGCAATAAATCGATTATTTAAAGCAAATGATAAGCTTCTAACTTTGCAGTTTAAAGAAACTCCAGTGTCCTGTACAGAGCGCTGACCTCAACCCTACTGAACAACTCTGGAATGAACCGGAACATCAATTCAGGCTTTCTTGACCAACATCTGTGCCCAGTCAGTGGGCACAAATTCTTCAAAGTCTTGTGAGTAGCCCTCTCACAAAAGGTGCTGTTGTTCTAGTTGAAAAGATCACTCTATTTTAATAGCATTTTTAAAAAAATGTTATATGACACGTCCAGCAAGCTCATGGTCGGGTGTCCAAATACTTTTGGCCATATAGTGTACATGCAATTCAATATACTGTATATGTTGGGCTAAAGGTGGTCTGCTTGGTCAAGTGACTCTCTTTCACATCCCAATGTTCATTCACTTTATGAACAGCTAGTTAGTTTTGGAATATCAGGATTTCATTCATTTAGTTAAAGTCATCTGTCTGTGAACTGAAGTTGAGGCGTAATTAGGTTGTAGAGCAGAAAAATGATCCACAATACAAAAACACCTTTAAATCCGAATGGCTGAAATGAAACAGTGGACAGGACCCATTTTCCAGTAGGTTCTATTTCATGTAAGATCAGTTTTTACTGGTTTTTACATTACACATGACTATCAAGACTAATGTCCTTTAGCATGAGGTGACCGATAGGTGTGAAGATAATTCTCTTCCATGTGCTTCAGCTTCATGTTGTAAACCTTTTGACTTTAAATGTAAAACAATATATTTCAGAGGTTGGGTGTTTATGTTATATGGCCCCAAAGTTGGTGACCACTGGCAGGTCATCACTAGTCCCATTTTTAACTTAATTTCTTGGGTTATTTTCATGGTATCTATAAATTTAAAGTTCTTTGATTGTTTTGAATATGCATTACATGTTTGAGCCAATGGGAAAAAAACCTTTAAGCCACCTAAACGTACAGTTCTAGAGCACATGTCTGATCTTTTTTTTGGAAAAGATCCTCAACTCCTCGCTGGAAAATGTTCTCCATGTCATGCATAGTCATCACATTTTGGAGAGAATGGATGTCTGCAGACCTCAGTCCAGTGGGCGTGTCTTTAAATAATACAGGTGGACGTGTCTTTAAAACTATATATAGACTTAAGAGTCAAAGTTGTCCAGATTCAGCAATTGGATGTTTAATGGGAGGTGACCGCAAATGTGACCCCCTGGTAAGCTGTGAAAAATATGAACGCTTGGATCATGATTTTACAACCCAGATTTTAAAGACACGCCCACCGCTGTGACTTGCAGACAGACCTTACTGATACTTAACAGTACTCAACAAAGGTGCTCATATCATCAACTCCACCGACTTGAACAATATTCAGTGTAAATAATATATCTTATGTTCCTTATATTTGTAGAAGAAATTCACATGATTAAGTAGTTAATAAAAATATAATATAAGCGTTTAATCAACTCGTTTACTCTTTTGCTCGGCAACCTGTTCAATTTCTCTTAACTATTTTCTTCATTTTTTTTTTAGAATAATCCAAGATGTAGAAAAAAATTGTGGCTATAAAGCCACTGACAACCCAGTTCTAAAAAAAAAGGAAGGATAGGGAACCATCAGAAACAGCCGGGTCTGGCAATGCATAAGCGGCACCCCAATCCCACCAACTAGAATTGACTGCACACAACGTAGATTTACAGGTGGGGTCTTATCTGGAATCTGCTCTTCCAGGGTGGGTCGTTATTTTAATTTTGGTTTAATCAAGCATAAATAGGCATAACGACCTTGAAATGTTGACAACACGTGTACTTAAGTAATTATCGCTTAACGACTTTTCACAGTTATGTGGTTATAAGGACTAGCAATTTTTGTGCTCTGATAACCAAAGTACTGTCTAAATTAAAGACGCCAGATGTCAGGGTGGCACAGCTGGTAAAATGGGTGCTGTACAGCAACGTGGGTCCTATGGACCTGGGTTTGTCCTTCCTATCTGCGACTCCATACTCTCAAATACCCTCAAAGTTCATCTATTATATTTATATCTACACACACAGTAATTTTGGACCTGTAGGTGTGTGGCATGGATCTCTGGGTGTGTAAGTGAGCTAAATGAGCTAATGAGTGAGGTGAGCTGTTTTCTCTGATCGTTTACCACCAACCTTTTGCTCCTGGCAGAAGTAAAATAGTCCTGAGAAACGTCCTCCTCTGCAAGTGCACATGTTCAGGGACTGGGATCCAGAAAAAAACCCAGCTAGTCCTTAACATGATCTTTGGACAGAACGTAAAACCCTGATTCGAGCCCCTTTTAGACCCTGCGATCAGATTTCGCTGGCTGATGAGGGTCATGGTGGATTCAGGTGGCACAATGCAGGTATACAAAGCAGGCTGTTGGCGTTTGAGTATAGTATCACGCACCCTGGGATTAAGCCCTAACCAGTCCCACTGAGGAGCTCGTATAACCTCAGCAATCTGTTAACCAACCTCTGTGTTCTGTTTGTGAAAAAATATTTGCTCCCTTAATCTAAGAACAGGTTGCATAAGCTCTTTTACTGTATAATGAGATATCATTAAAATATCCCCCTGTCTACAAAGCAAGGTCCATAAAAAAGTGGTTTAACAAGTTTGGTGTGGAGGAGCTCCACCTTAGCCAGGTCTTCTCATCAAACATCAGTTCCTGACCTCACAAATACTCAGTTGACCAAAAGGGCCCAAATACCTCACATAAACTATCAAAAATTTGTCAGAAGCCCTCCCAGAGGACTGGAGGCCACAAAAAGGGGATGAACTCCTCATACTTTCGACACGTTTGGAACTGGAACATCAATTGCAAGACTGTCAGACTGTCCAATGTCAGTGCCTGACCTCCAAAATAATATTTAATATATTTTTTTTGCATTCCCCCCCCCCAATTTTCTCAATTTAGTCATGTCCAATCACTGTGATTGCATTACGCTTCCCCTCCTCTGATGTTGATCTCCACTCTGACTGAGTAGAGCCGTGTGTAACACGCCCCCTCCGACACGTGTGCAGTAGCCGACTGCATGATTTCAGCTGCACAAGGCGAGTTCATATGCGGATCAGCTTTGTGTACGGAGAGACACACCCTAATCACATTATTCCTCGTCTATGTGTAGGCGCCATCAATCAACCAGCAGGGATCGTAATTGCATCAGTTAAGGGGATTACCCTCCAGCACCCTCCCTGCAAACGCATCAATCATTGTTCGCTTAGGCGCCCACACTGCCGGTAGCAGAGCTGAGATTAAAAACCATGAGTTTGAGATGTCAGCTCTGGTGTGCTAGCATGTTTTACCGCTGTGCCACCTAAGCGCCCTAGAAATGCTCTTTTGACTGAAAAAAAATCTTGTAAAAAGCTTCCCAAAGAAATGGAGCAACTCTGTATTTATGTAAAACAAGCTCTTGGTCAGGTGTCCACATACTTTTGGCCATTTAGTATACAACCTGCTAACAAGTAGATGTAAGCTTTTGACTTAAAATATGAACACAGAACACAGGGAATAGATTTGTGCTTTATATATCACACTTCAAAACCATGAGGTCATTACTAAGGAGTTGGCACTTCTTTGCAGCTATAACTGACTCCACTCCTTTGGGAAGGCTTTCTAGAACATTTTGGAGAGTGTCTGGAACTGGCTAGCTAAAGGCATATGATTTTATTTATATGATTGATTGTATACACCTCTAAAAGGGGTGTCCATATACTTTTGGCAATACGGGAATCTTCTGATCCACACAGGAGACTCGGGGAGACTCAGAATTAAAAATTCAATCCACTTCATATTCAGGCATGCCGCAGGGCGTCCACGCTTGTTGTCATAGGGACAGTGCCACCCTGTCTCCCTTCCTCCCGGTCCTTCCCCTAAGTGCCAGTGCTTGCCAGAGGATGAATAAATATTGGATGCCGTCCTAACTCAATGATGTGGACTCGCTTTGACTAAGTGACAAACACTGTTATGAATTGTGCTGTGTTATATAAAAAGCTAAGGTACGCAAGTCCACCCCGAACTTTTTACCCACTTACGCTGATGCCAATTGGCAGATGACAGAACCTGCAGCCGTGCCATCCATCAAAAGTTTGGCCAATCAGGAGAGATGGGTCTGGAGGATCAAAGCTAGATTAATGTCTTTAAAAATAGAACACACACACACACACACACACACACACACACACCTAAGCTCTGTCATGATGATAAAATAATTAATCTAGCTTTGCTAACTTCTTCATCAGGGTTTGGACCCAGGTCTTCAGGTCCCACGTTATTGTAAGACACCCACTCTAACAGTTGCTTAAACATTTGAAATCACCAATCCACCTTCTGCATGTTTTGGATGGTAAAGGAAACTGTATCCACTCCACCACCTGTTTGTGCCACCTTCACCTTCAGTTTCCTCGGATTCCTTTTTTCACCCTCTGAAAAACTGCAAAAGGTAGAGTGGCTGGACAAACTGTCCATATGTGTAAGTGAATGTGAGTGATAGCACTCTGGACTACATGGACTAGTGGTCTCTTTGCCAAGGTTGAGAAGAAAATTCAAAAATCCAAACCGTAAATGTGGTCAGATGCACAAAGACAAAAACTGGTTTGTCATTTTAGAAACTGCTGAAACACAGAATGGATGTTACTGTCCACAGTCAAGCAAGCTATACATTGGCCCCTGGTCTACATTTGGATACATGACAAGTTTTTTGGACACAAGGACCATTTAAACCCAACAACAATGTACATACTGTGAAGCATGGTGCTGCCAGTGGAAACAATGACCAGTAGGATGACCACTATCTCAAAGTTTGGTAAACTTGTATGCAACTGGGTGTTCCACAAGTTAAACAACCTTAAACACATAAAAACTTAGAACAACCTGGTCAAAAGTATGTGGACACCTCTGAAAAGTCGAGTCAGTGCCAAAATTAGCACATTTGGACTGGATTTTGAAATCACCACCAATTTTGCCATTTTTGCCCTGATAAAGAAGGTTGTTGATGGTCATAAAAAGCGGCTTATAGAGAAGATAAATGAAGAAACGTGTTTGGTTTTGTGTTTCACATTTTCTCACTAGATGGCAGTACTTTACTGTGCATTAATCTGAGATCTGATACCTGCGTTTATCCAGTTTACTAAGCTAACACAGTTAGCCTCAGGCTATTAAAACCGACGGGCTGAGGCAGCACAACCCGCTAGCATGCCAGCTAACATTTACATTTACATTTTCAGCATTTAGCAGACGCTTTTATCCAAAGCGACTTACACAATGAGCAGAACACGATGAGCAATTGAGGGTTAAGGGCCTTGCTCAGGGACCCAACAGTGGCAACTTGGTGGTGGCGGGGTTTGAACCGGCAACCTTCAAGTCAAGTCAAGTCAACTTTATTTATATAGCGCTTTTTACAATATACATTGTCTCAAAGCAACTTTACAAAATCCAGGACCAACAGATACAAAAACCCCTGTTGAGCAAGCCGAGGGCGACTGTGGCAAGGAAAAACTCCCTGAAATTACAGGAAGAAACCTTGAGAGGAACCAGACTCAGCAGGGCCCGTCCTTCTTGGGTGGCCTGGAGGATACTTTAAATAAATACACGATTTACACAAATCATACAAACACAGAATTAAATGATCTGAAAGTCATAACTGGTAATAAATAGATAAATAAACAATTAAATAATAATAGAGTTGTTATCCGCTCTAGTCTTCAATAAAGTCTGTAGTGATTTCTTGTCGTTGCAATTACTCCAGACCCGTCACATCTGACAGGAGCAGCATCGTTGTCCCGGCAGTCTCGACTTTAATCCTTAACCTCGGCGGGTAAACAGGTTTCCATCAGAATGCCCTCGGGGTAAAACAACAGAGAATGTAGTTAATAATGTACAATGCTAGTTGACAAACAGTTTTACAGAGAGTTTTAGACTCCGGCAGCCCTAATTATTACAGCATAACTAAAAGGGAGAGCAAGCAGGTAACAAGGTCATGAAGGCTTTCACAGGACATCAGCGCCCATCTCCCCACCGTCATCAAACCTGAGTGATCGGACAAGAGAGGCAGAACGACAGCAACCCAACATCCCTGATCACCACAAGTTTCTATGACCAAGAACCCCCAAGCTCTGCGCCTTTGTCTATACTAATCAAAAGCCTGAGAAAATAAATATATTTTCAGTCTAGACTTAAACATTGAGACTGTGTCCGAATCCCGAATAGAGGCAGGAAGATTATTCCAGAGTTGTGGAGCTTTGTAAGAAAACGCTCTTCCACCAGCCGTGATCTTTTTAATTTTAGGAACTATAAGTAACCCTGCATCTTGTGAACGAAGTGGACGCGCTGGGCTGTAGTGATTAATAAGTTCACTCAGATACTGTGGAGCCAGACCATGTAGCGCTTTATAAGTTAGTAAAAGTATTTTGTAATCAATGCGAAATTTAACTGGCAGCCAGTGTAGAGATGATAGAACAGGAGTAATATGGTCAAATTTTTTAGTTCTAGTTAGCACTCGAGCTGCTGCATTTTGAACTAATTGGAGTTTGTTTAAGGATCTACCAGAGCATCCAGTTAGAAGAGCATTACAATAATCTAACCGAGAAGTTATAAACGCATGGATCAGTTTTTCGGCGTCATTAACAGATAGTATATTTCTTATTTTAGAAATGTTACGCAAATGATAGAAAGCAACTCTAGTAATATTATTAACGTGTGTATCAAATGAGAGATCTGAATCTATTGTGACACCTAAGTTTTTAAGACACCTTCTGTTTACTAGTCCAGTACCTTAACCACTGAGCTATCACTGAGCTAACGTCTCCCTCCGTGTACCAAAATGGTTAAACTGTGCCTGAGGAGCCCGAATTTGTAAATAAATAACACTTTTGCACCTTTATTCAAATTACAAATGAATGAGAAGTTATTTACATTTGTAATAATAATAATAATAACCATATTTGTAATTTTTGTGAGAGAAGTCGTGAATGCTGGGATTGCCTTTAGCGCTAATTCAGTCAGATTATCACTCAGAATTAAGGCGCCTCAGTAGGAACATTTTAAGCAAGCTAAGAATTTAGACATGCCCTCTTCTCGGGAGCGTAGGATGACAAAAAAATGTAGTGTAGTGTAGAGATTCTGGAACAAAAAGTACCTTGTATTCTTAATAATCAATAGGCCTTAGAATGAACATGCCGATCAAAAAGCGGAAATATACAACTTGGTAAACAATATGCTAAATACCTAAAACAAGAAGTGTATGCAGATGCAGACTAACATCTTGAGTTAACTTTGAAGTCTGTAAAAAAGATATAATGTTCTAGAGATCGTCATATGAGAGAGAGATAGACGGAGACAGACAGAGAGAAACTTGGAGCGATCGATTACTTCAGAGCTCAGAGACTTCCTTTCTTCTTTTCTAAATAAATAATTATATTTTAATTGCTAATTCTGAGGTTACTGGTCCTCATTCAATAAAAGATTTCATCGAGATTCCAACAGTAGAGAGCTCACTAAGTTTTCGGACAGACCCACTATTGCACGTTCAAGGGAAGTTTTCTATCACCTATATCACCCCTGTGAGGAAATGACTGCCCCCTTGGTCGCTCAGTCAATCAGTTGACCACATTTAACCGATGAGCCAAATCTCAAGAAGCAGATCATATTCAAATCATCTGTTCGAGGAACCGAGGAACCGTCCCAGAGTACGTGAAACAATGGTCGTTTTACCAAGGTCAGACAGATTTTTAAGCATTTTAAGAATGTAAAATGGTTTAGATCCGTAACCGTACTGCAGTGGGAAAGCTGGATGACGGTCCAGCTCGGCTCCTCATCATCACAGGTGACCTTGTGTTGTGCTGGGAGCTGGAAACCGTCAAGGTGAGATGATAAATGTCCTTGAAGGAGTCGATTTACCGTGTTCAGTGTTTGTCTGCCAGCGTTTCACCCCGCTGAGAGTTATTTATTAAGTTAATTTGTCCATCAGTGCCGTAGCCTTGAGCCTGGATCACGTCTGACCCGTGTTCCTCATCCACTCGAGCTGCTGTTCTCTTAACCTCTCCTTGTCTACGCTTCTCCTTCGAGGTTTCTGCTTTTAGCTCTGCCTGGAACCTGTACTTTATTTAATGTCACATAAATTAAGAAGGATTGGGCTTTACTGTGGGCTTTCCAGAACATCTGTTGGGTAAAACCATACCTATATTACACCAAATATTTGGTTATATGAATCATAATTCACCTAGCCATCAACAAACACTAATTTTCTGCCACCAACATATTGGCCAGAATTGGTAGAATGTATCATATTTGTTATGATATTTTCATTTACAGTTTTTGATAGGGTTGAGATCGTTTTGGGTATCTTGGGTCATTGCTTATCTTCCTTCGTCTTTATTTTATTCATTTTCTGCAAAGCACCAGTTCCAATGGCAGCCAAATAACTCTGAGTTATAATACGACCACCACCATGCTTTACAGTAGATGCAGTGTTGCTGGTTTGTCTCACCTGTGATCGCATGGTGGATTGTCTTACCTTCCTGTCCCCCTCTGGACCATTACATCCCTGTACTGCATGTGGCGCTACGATCCAGTAGGTGGATTAGCTACTCGAAGTTATTGCAGGTTATTTAATGGTATGAAGAGTTCCATTATTGAAGCATGGCCTTCTGATTTCTGGTTGGTGATTATGACTGACTAGTGGCGACGTCTCTGTGCCCATATACACAGAGCAGAAGCTAGATTGTAAGTATGCGGGCACCTGACCCAAAGTTCTAGTTAGAAATCCCATACTAAATCCATGATAGTTTATTTGCTCCTCACCTTTTACATCTATAACATCTACAACATCCAGAAGATCTTGTGAAACAGAAAGGTCTGGCTCACAATCAATGTTCCAATTCATCCCAAAGATGTTAATTCAGATTGAGATGAGAAATCTGTGCAGGCTGCTGTAGTTCCTTCACACCAAAATAATTGAACCCTGTCTTTATGTACCTCACATTGTACATTACTTTGTTATCATTAGTAGTGGCGTCTACATCCTTTGGTTATACAGTGTAGATTTTGCATAACACTGAATCATTTTGTACTATGATAGACAATCATCAAGTGACAAATGTGCAATATCAGAGGGGGCAAATACTTTTTCACAGCACTGGACGTAACGCTACAGCTTTGTTTGGTTGCTCTGATTCAGCGTGAGATTACCGGACCTCGCTTGACCTCTATTAAACGATTCAATTCGCCACTGATGATCTCATTTGATTTCTCCGGTGAATCTCAACCAAATCGTTTCTCTCTCTCTCTCTCTTCATTTGCATATTAACTCAAGGGACATCGTTTGGATCGAACCCTCATTGGTAGGACTGTGAGCTTGTTGAACATCCTGGTTCAAAACCGTGGCCTCAGACACCAGTGTTGGATGAGAAGGCCCGGCTCACAATTTACCTTTTAGTTCATCCCTAAGGTGTTTAATATGGTTGAGTTTTGGACAGCCAAAGAGGGACAGCAATGGACCTTCCCTAAACTGTTGCCACAAGGCTGATACACAGAAGAGATTGTTATACACATGTAGTGTGACTGCTTGAAATGGAACTGACCTCAATAATTAGAAGGGGTTCTTACATACAGCCTAATGAAAAGATGGGGGCCCACACTACATGGCCAAAAGTATGTGGACACCCATCTTAATTGTTTAGTTTAGACCACACTACTCTCTTTTTAATCTTCAGCTCATGCCCTCTTTCCTTCTACAGATGGGCCAGTTGTGCCTGTGGGACCACTGAGACTTGATATAGGTGGGTTATTGACATAGGTTGCGGCTGTGCCACCCCGAACGACGCTTTAAAAATAGGTCTCTTCAGGTGGTGTGAATGGTAAAGTTACACAGGCTGTCCTCACACTAATGAGCCAGCTCCCCCCTACAATAACTCAAGATCTCCCCACCCTTTTTTCCATCACTCGAATTTCTCCCATGGGGATCAATAAAGGAATCTTATCTTATCTTATCTTATCTTATTCAGTTTGGCTCCGTATAAAGATGTATTTCGAGCCGGCGTGCACACACTGTTTAATTCATGAGCTGAACATCCTGCCATTTAGCTCACGCAAGCTGGTAATTAAAACATGACCCGTTTTCTCTCGCTGAATTTATACTATGCAGGGTATGTCAGACAAATTTATGACATTTATAGTTTATGGACTGAAGGTGAATAATAATTGTATTTATTTTATATTTTATTTATGCATTTTCTCCCAATTTTGCGTAGTCAATTTGTCTTCCGCTGCTGGAGACTCCGGTCCTGTCTTGAGGAGGGTGCCTGACTCCACAATCCCTACTTCATTCGCCCATACTTTTTAATGGATTCAAGTGTGGGGCCACACCCTGATCTCTGGCTACTAACCAGCGTTCTTACACAGCATCATAGACCCTGCCCACTTTTCGGTCTGGTCTTTTCCCACCCAGCAGACATTAATGGCCAATTTTGTCTGCTGCAGGCACTGCCAATTATGCCCGCTAGGGGGCGCCCAGCTGGTCGGTAACAGTGCTGAGCTTCGTACTTGGAATTCAGAATCCCAGCACTGGTGTGGTTGCAGATTAAACTGCTTTATTTTGGCCACTCAGGTGGCGCAGCGGTAAAAACACACGCTGGAACCAGAGCTGGGATCTTGAATACATCGTATCGAATCTCAGCTCTGCCTGCCGGCTAAGCCTGAGCGGCCACATGAACAACGATTGGCCGGTTGTTCAGATATGGGCGGGACTAGGCCGGATGGGGTCTCTCTCTTGACTGGTGCAATTACGACCTCTGCTGGCTGATTGATGGCACCTGCACAGAGATGAGAAAAGAGTGCTGTTAGGGTGTGTCTCTCCGTACACAACGCTAAGCTGCACAGCACTCGTCAAAGTGTAGGTGATAAGATGCGTACGGCATGCTGCCCACGTGTCGGAGGGGGTGTGAATTAGCTTCGTTCTCCTTAATCAGAGCGGGGATCGGCATTGGTGGAGAGGAAGCATGATGCAATGGGGCAATTGGATGCGCTAAAAAGGGAGAAAAAGGGAAGAAAATGCATAAAGAAAATTATTAAATAAAAAAATACACATTTTTATTTTGTAGTCAACCACTCTTAAAAATGTCAGCGTCTTTTGGTTCACATTAAATGAAGCCTCATGTGAATTAAAAATGTCAATGCTGTTCATCTGATAAGCCATTTTTGTTGGTTAAATCAGAACAGTAGTCAAAAAGGAGTCAAAGACTGGGCCAAAGGTGGGAATACCAAACCTAGACATGGCGCCAATCAGTTACTATACAAGGGGCAGAGCAAGGCAGTTCCTGCACCTCACTAGGTACCCTGGGAAACACTTTATAAGCGTCCATTAGACTAAGCGTCTGGCTAAGCTTCCTTCTTCTACTTTGCTGCTCTAGCTTTCTTTCCTGGGAGTCAGTAAACAGTAGCAGCATTTGTTTTTGTTTTTCTCGATAGCATCGCAGAGATTCAAACCCAGATTTCAGTGTCAGTGGACTGGTGTAATAGACTGTTGTGCCACCGAGAGAACCCTTTTTATACTGACACATAAAAAATCACCAGCTCCATTCAATCAGAATGACTAATGATGAATTAGGATGCCATCCAGAATGTTCTACACAACCGAATCAATCATTCAAGTTGCTGTCCGCATATTTTTGACCCAGCAGATTTTTCCAAGATTCAGTCACAGAAACCCAACAGCACCCTGACATACACAAAAGTATATGGACACGAGTCCATAAGCTTGTTGGGACATCCAATTCTGAAAACCATACCAAGAGTTGACAACATCTATAGCAACATCCAGTCTTCAATCAATGAGTGTTCCTGCACTGGCTCACAATCAGCATTCCAATTCATCCCAAAGGTCTTCCATTGGGTTCCATTGGCACTAAAGTTCCATCAGACTAAACTCAAACTAAGCAGAACATCTTAAGGATCTTATGGATCTCGCTTTGTGCCCAGGGCACGGTCAACCAGAACAGGAAACAGCCTTCCCAAAGTATCAAAACAAGTGGACTGTGCAGGTAAACTGACAATGTCATCAAGAAGGTCCATTTTTCTACATTTTACACTGATCAGGCTGCCCAGTCTGGATGAAACGTTTCATTTTTATCCTCATAAACTTGTGGCACACAGTAGAGTGAGCAATCAGCAGCGCGTAGCCTTAAATTAATGGACTCTGGTTCATACTGATGAATGTGAGCAATCAGTTCTGGCAGTGGGTTTGAGCCCCAGGCAGGTGAACGTCTTGTTCGGATGCTCACGTCCGACGCGCTGCAGAATACGCCGTCTGATAAAAATCAAACAATCACGCGAAGGCAAACAAATCAAAACCTGTGATGCAGTCTTATTAATCTGAGCCTGCCAGACTGCACGTAGTGGGGGCGAAAGTATGTGGACGCGGCTTCTAGTTCACAGACTGTCTGGCTGTCTTAGATTGATGTCATTGGGTGCCCCTGAAACAGTCATCTAAACTCGATCATTAAAAGGGTGTCCACATACTTTCGGCCATACAGCCGAACAATTTTCAGTAAACTTTTGACCCGAACTGAAGGATCCGGTCACATACACAGACGTTTATAGAAACGCATTATTAATGCACACATGACCGCGGCGGCTCGATGAACCACAGTAAACACATGATGGATGTGACTGTGCCAGCGTGTCTGATCTCATCATTAATGAGCCACGCGGATCGTTTGCTGTCCTGAATCGGAAACTGAAAACCGACCCGATGAACGTCCCTACTGGCATGATCGCCCCGACCCTGATCAGCGGTTTCTCTTCGTCCGGGCGGCTCCTAATTATCTGCTTACAGTATTTCAATAAGTAATTAACTAATGAATCATCAATCAAACATTAAATATTGATAAAAAGGAAAAGGGAAAATATGATACGCCCCTGAGATTTGCTGCACCCTGACTGTAATGATGCTATAAATAAGTCAAGCTAGCTACACTGTATGGCTAAAAGTATCTGGACACCCCCTTTTATCATTGATGCACCTGTCCAAGGTCCATAAAGACGTGGTTTTGTGGCCATAGAGAAGTTTGGTGTGAAAAAACCTCAGTGGCCTGGACAGAACCGTGACCTTAACCCCAATTAACACCTCTGGGATGAATTACGTCCATGGCAAGCCAGGGTCTGACCTCAAAAAGTTTATTGGACTGATTGGGCACAAATGTTGGACGTCCGACAAGCTCATGGTGACCACTGGCCAGTGAGATGAACTGGAATGTCAGTTGTGAGCCTTCAGAATCTGTGCCTGACCTCACCAATGTTTTTTGACTGAATGGACACAAAATCTTGTGAAAAGTCTTCCCAGAAGAGTAGAGGCTGTTATAGATGCAAAGGGTGGGGTGGCGACTCCATATAAACACATATGGTTTTGGAATTGGATGTCCAACAAGCTCATGGTCACCAGTGGCCTTTGAGATGAACTGGAATGTTTCCACAGTTGAATGGGCACCAGTTTCCACTGACACAACCCAAAATCTTGTTAAGCTCATGGTCACCAGTGGCCTTGCAGATATATTGCAAACCAAGTCTTTTGGAGCAGCTCCTTTTGACTAAATTGCTATAAAATCTTGAGGGAAGGTCTTCCCAGAAGATTAGAGGCTTGTGTAGATGCAAAGGAGAAGAGGCGACTCCAGATTCATTCTCATGCTTCTGAAATTGGATGTCCAACAAGCTCATGGTCACCAGTGGCCTTTGAGAGTGAGCCTGTTCTCACCAATGTCTTTAGAATGAATGAGCACCAGTTTCCACAGATGCAGTGCAAAATCTTGTGAAGCTCATGGTCACCAGTGGCCTTTGAGATGAACTGGAATGTCAATTGCGAGCCTGACCTCCCCAGTGTCTTTAGAATGAATGGGCACCAATTTCAACAAACACAATCCAGAATCTTGTGAAGCTCATGGTCACCAGTGGCCTTGCAGATGAATTGCAAACCAGGTCTTTTGGAGCAGCTCCTTTTGACTGAATTGCAACAAAATCTTGTCTTAGGTTTTCCCAGAAGAGTAGAGGCTGTTATAGATGCAAAGGGTGGGGTGGCGATTCCATATAAACACATATGGTTTTGGAATTGGATGTCCAACAAGCTCATGGCCACCAGTGGCCTTTGAGATGAACTGGAATGTCAGTTCCATTGGATGACCACCAGTGGCCATGGTCAGATCTTTTGTTCCAACATCACACGAGCTCTGTTTACTGAATGGCTTGAAGTCTTGTGGGATGAATTCCCAGAAGAGCGGAAGCTGTTATAGATACAAAGGTGGTAAGTGGGAATGGTTTTGGACTGGGATCAAGCGTCTACATACTTTCAGTCACCGAGCTTGGCTGTTGATACAGTCTTGAGATTAAATCAAGGGACAAACTTTTAAACTGGAGTGAATTTGTGTTCGGTCTGTTGTGTCGAGTCCTGAAACGTAACGAAAAAACGAGAGAATAAAGGATGACGGGAACCTCAGACAGTAAAATTTCATAGAATAATAAAAGATAATAAAACGATACAATAAAAATAAACAGTGAGAAAAAAAGGTAATAAAGCCAAAAGACAATAAAAACTGCAGAGACGCTGAGTGGATGTAGGCAGGAGGACTGGGAGAAGGAACGAGGAGGAGGAGGAGGAGGAGGATGGAACCAAAAGATAATAAATTTGGCCTGATAATAAAAGTCTGAGTCTAATTAAATGCAGTGTTGACGAAGTGCAAACGGACTTTCTTTAAAGTCCCCCTGGAGATCCTATCAAACCATTAAAGAAATTATAGATTTATTTATTCATTTTCACTAGCGCTGTGGCGGCCCCTGGCACTACCTAGATATAATAGGCACAAGGCAGGAATGGGCATCACAACCATATACTCACTCATTCACTCCATGAGGCAACTGAGAGAACCAAGGCTCCTCCACTTCCACTTTTTGGTCCGGCTTTTTCCCACCCGGCAGGCATAATGGCCAATTTTGTCTGCTACAGGCACTGCCAATTATGGCCTCCAGAGGGTGCCCAACCCGACCTCGGGGAGTTCAGAATCCCAGCACTGGTGTGCTAGTGGATTATCCTGCTGTGCTACTTGGGCGCCCCTTGTGGTAATTTCTGAGCAATTTTGGCACACAAGTGGATTTTTCTGGCTGAATATGCTCCAGTGCTTTCCCCCCGAAGGTTCCACACCCCCGGGTGTCGTTCCAGACGACTCTATGTTGCCCCGGAACGGTGCCCCCTGGAAGTGTTTGATTTACAGTTCCTTCACTCTTCCTCCCTGAAAGTTATTTTACTTATCTATCCTGATGGAATCCTTCATCCTGTCCTACCCTGACTTTGCTTTCACCCCCCACGGATTTACCCTTCTCTTCTCCGGACCTCTCCTTGACCAGGCTTTTCCTCCGAGGTTTCTGATTTTAGGTTACCAGGCTTTGTGGGGCATCACATAAATCACGGCTCCTCGACTAAATCTGAAGCAAAGCCTGATGTAAGAAGTCTAGGATCTGATTGAAAGGTTGTGGGGTTGAGGGCCCAAAAGCAAGTCCTTTATCCCCCTTGACTCCAGGGACACTATATAATTGGAATAATATCCATCAGTCCATCACTGGCAGCATAAAGCATCAGCGGGAAGCTTTTTTTTTCCTTGATCCATTTCATACCACTCAGATTTCATCTCGCTTCACCTCCCCATAGCCTCCCCAAGAGATGATCAGTGCCCGGTGAAACGGGGGCGAAGGTGCACGAGAGTGTGTGAGTGTGTGTACATGCCAAAAAACCACTGTGATGCGCTGGTGCATCCTCAAACACTCACAGATACCCATCAGTACACACACGGTTCAGTCCTCTGAGGACTCGAGGACGACTGAAAAGTGTTACTGGTCACTGTCCTTCTGATGACCGGTGTCACCACCACCCAGGACTGTAGGCCTTCGACACCACCGGGGTCGCGGAGTACTGTGGTGCCAATCTTTGTGACATGAGGGTAGAAGTACTCACTCACGTGCTTAACCACTTATCCAATCAGGGTCACCGTGGGGGGTGGGGGTTGTTGGGGGTGCTGGAGCCTATCCCAGCTTCTATTCCCTCTTGAAGAGGTGTTAAAATCCCAACAACACTGCTGCACCTGCGACACACATACCAGAACAAATCCCCCTACCACAAAAATGGTCCATCACCCAGATGTCATCGATTAAGAAATAGGATACAGCAGGTGACATACAGAAAAAAACATACAGAGCAAGATATGGGCTACAGTCAGTAATTGTATACCCACACAGTTCATCATTATTGCAGGTGTTCCTAATAAAGTGCTCACCTTCTCCGAGAACGTCGTCTTCACTCGGGCTTCGCTCTCGAACCGTGATCCTCCCGCTGCCTCTTCTCTCGTTATGGCACGACTCATTAATCAGAACCCCAGCAAAGCCCTGAGTGTCCTGCCTCACGCTAATTTCATCTAATTACTCTTCATTAGCGTTGCCGAGGGACGCTCAGGTTCCTCGTGACCTGACGAAGGAACATGTTGTGAAACCTACCAAAACAGTTTGATTTTTTCCCCTTTTTTCGGCTCCTGCTTCCAGATTTTGGGCACCTTTGGGCTCGTGGTGATGTTCTGTAACTTTGGTAACTGGGTCACTGAGAACTTATGGGTCAAACCAAGGAGTCGGGCGTGGTGTACCAAAGAATTAGAGGGTATAATTACATTCATATTTGCAGCATTTAGCAGACGCTTTTTGAGCAGTTAAAGACCTTGCTCAGGGGCCCAACAGTGGCAAGAAGTGGTGGGGCTTGCACCAGTAACCTTTTGAATAGTAGTCCAGTATCTCAACCACTGAGCTACCACTGTCCTACCACTATCATCCTGGCATCCTGGTCATTCCATAACTAGCTGTCCTGCTGCGAGAGATAACAGCAGGACATGGGGGCGAGACTTTATGTCCAAAAGTATGTGGACAACCTTCATCTTCTCATGTTCAGGTGGTTCAGCCAAACCGATCGCATGGTTGGGGTCCATAATAATAAAGAATAATAAATTCTGGCGCACCGTAACATCATCTCCATGGGATGAATCGGAATGTCGATTACAGGCCAGGCCTTCTCATCCAACGTCAGTGCCTGTACGACCAAAAGTATTTGGACACCTGACCATGAGCTTAAAAAGGAATGGAATTAAAATAGACTGACCTCTGTGGGATTTTTTCTCAGCTAGAACAACAGCCGGTCTCCTGTGAAGGCTTCTTACCAGACTTTGAAGTGTGTCTGTGGGAATTTGTGCCCATTCTGTGACAATATGACAGTTGTTGACTACTGATCATTTGCCACAGTCAGAAAGAATTCCCAAACTGTCACCTTCTTGGAATCCGAGAGCTATTTAAACTGTTCGCAGTCGAGCAAGCTTCACATCGTCAAGGGCTGCCATGCAAAGAAGAAGCTTCTGCTCCTAACTCTCCTTCTTATAATATGATCACATGGTCAAAGAAACAGCAGGAGCTTAAGAGGCTTTAAAGTTCTGACTTTTTGTTTTATCTCATGGTCCCGCTGGGCACTGATGTTGGTCAAGAAAGCCTCAGCTGATGTTCCGGTCCAGGATTCTGTGCAGGACACTGGAGCTAGAAGAGGTGTCCCAATACTTTTGTCCATATAGTGCACTTTTCAGGTGGCCAGACGTATTTAGATAAATGATACATGAGAGGAAGGATGACACGAACCTCTGACAGCGTGCCGAGTCGTTTAAGGTGATGGGATCCGTGTCGCTTCGAGCTAATGGCCACTCCGGTACCTCTGTGGTCACAACCAGAAACCACAGGGGTGACAAAAAAGCAACCTGGAGGCGACAGAGAGCCGGTCATTATCGACTCCGGTAAAACGACTCCAGGGGTTAAATGACTCCCCTGGTTAGTGAAAACCCACAAAAGTCAAAACCCCCTGTGACATTCACGCTCTAAAAAAAATACAAATAAAATCAAACCGCATGTATTGGACTGGAAATATTCATCCAGGAACCTCAGGATGTTAGCTGGGCGAGGGATGGGGCTGGTGACTTCTCTGTGCCCATTGAAATCCGGCTAGCTTGACTACTGACCATTTGCCACAGTCTGAAGGAAATCCCAAATTGTCACCGTGCCACCGTGCTGAATAGGAAGTTGCTTCGGAATGGTCAGATAAAATCCGAGAGCTATTTAAACTGTTCGCAGTCGAGCAAGCTTCACATCATCACGGGCTGCCATGCAAAGAAGAAGCTTCTGCTCCTAACACACGGGCAAAGAAACAGCAGGAGCTGAAGAGTCCCGATGGAACAACCAGTTGTGCCCAAAATTCATCGTTTAGTAGGAGCACCATTCTTGATAGTAGGTACAGTGTTGTTGGGTAGGCAACACTTATTTCTGGTCATCATTTCAAAATAATTCTATATTCTTCTGACCACAAAACACTCATCCAGGACACTTGGATTTCTCTTGGATTTCTGTCACGTATGTGGTGGCTGCTGTCTGGTCTTGGGCGCCTACCCAGGCCCAGTGGTGGATGATGCACCACAGGGTATAGTGTGACTCCCCATATGCTATAGGGCTAACTGGCAAAATCCATCTTCAGTAAGTGAAAATAAGCTGATGGGTGCTAGTCTGCTCTCTCCTCTGCCAGTGTGGGGTTGGTGCATGCCACAGAGGAACAGGAGAAATGACTAGACTGGCGAAAAAGGGGGAGAATGCCACAGAAGTGATGCCAAAGAGTTGTGAATACTGATCCATCAAATTGTTGCATTTTTTATTTAGAGGATATGATACACTAGCCCAGCCACCAGGCCAGACCAGGCACTTTGCAGACACAATTGGGCGTGTCTAAGACAAGGATGGTCCGGATGGCTAACTGGAAAACTACTGTATGTACTGTATGAGGCGCCGAGACAAGTGGTGGAAGAATACAGAGGGAGTAGCATGGTCCTCCATACGTGCTGAGACTATCAATAAGAGTCCTTGTCAGTGTAGACATGTACTAGTCTGCCCAACCAGCAGAGGTCACCAGAGTGCACATGGAAATGGAGAATATCCCAACTGGGACCTTGCAAAATGCACGATAAATATTCGAAAATATCCAAACTGTACGAGACACGGGCAGCACAACCGTCCACGAATCCTGCTTTTACTTCTGTGTGGCCATATCTGTGAATCCGTTCTACTCCCTCACCAGTCGATTAGCGCCGGTGGCTAATCCAACCCGCCAGATATCCGCGCCCAACAACTCACGCTCGGCTTTGATCACTAATGACTCGTTTCCGTCCTGCCCACAATGCTTTGCTCTGTACACTGTGTGGTCTTTGTTAAAAGATGCTATTGTGTAACGTCTCGAGCTGGGATTTCATACTTTCGCCGCCCAGAAGATGGTGCGGTTATTATAAAAGCTTGAAGTATTTCTGCAATGCAGGATGAAGAATGCTCATTGTGCAAATCAAAGACACGGGGAACTTCCCTTGTGGCTTTCAGAGCTTCTAAATAGCTCGATGTACGTCGGCGTTTTTTCACTGTTCATTAATCACAGTTATAAATGTACAGAGAATTCAGAAAGTATTAAAACCCTCGACGTTATATACACTGATCAGCCATAACATTAAAACCACCTCCTTGTTTCTACACTCACTGTCCATTTTATCAGCTCCACTTACCATATAGAAGCACTTTGTAGTTCTACAATTACTGACTGTAGTCCATCTGTTTCTCTGCATGCTGTTCTTCAATGGTCAGGACCCCCACAGGACCACCACAGAGCAGGTATTATTTGGGTGGTGGATCATTCTCAGCACTGCAGTGACACTGACATGGTGGTGGTGTGTTAGTGTGTGTTGTGCTGGTATGAGTGGATCAGACACAGCAGCGCTGCTGGAGTTTTTAAACACCTCACTGTCACTGCTGGACTGACAATAGTCATCCAACCAAAAATATCCAGCCAACAGCACCCTGTGGGCAGCGTCCTGTGTCCACTGATCTAGAAGGTCTAGAAGATGACCGACTCAAACAGCAGATGAGCGATCGTCTCTGACTTTACATCTACAAGGTGGACCAACTAGGTAGGAGTGTCTAATAGAGTGGACAGTGAGTGGACACGGTGTTTTAAAACTCCAGCAGGGCTGCTGTGTCTGATCCACTCATACCAGCACAACACACACTAACACACCACCACCATGTCAGCGTCACTGCAGTGCTGAGAATGATCCAGCTAAATAATACCTGCTCTGTGGTGGTCCTGTGGGGGTCCTGACCATTGAAGAACAGGGTGAAAGCAGGTAAAAAAGCATGCAGAGAAACAGATGGACTACAGTCAGTAATTGTAGAACTACAAAGTGCTTCTATATGGTAAGTGGAGCTGATAACATGGACAGTAAGTGTAGAAACAAGGAGGTGGTTTTAATGTTATGGCGGATTGGTGTATATGATTTGTGCAGTTTTCTAATCACAGCACCTATTTTATTTTTTGCTGATTCTTGGGCTCCATCTGACCATCCAGAGGAACTTTTTTTGTTTGTTGTCAGACCTTTGATAAACAGATCTTCAGACTTTCATTTAGTCAAAGAAAAAGAACAGTCTCAGAAATTAAAATCCAAGACTGCCGTGACATACGAGGACCTTCTGAGTACTGAAGCTTGATAATCCGTTGGCAGAAACACACACACACACACACATTGAGAGAGATGATATGCCAGGGTTCCTAGGGCACTGCCCATGGCAGCCTGGCACCACCACTGGTATTTTGCAGATGCCAGTGCTGCAGGAGTTTAGAACTTCCAACTCCTCAAGCCGAGATAACAGCTGGATTCGAAAGGTCAGTTAGTTTCACTCCGTGGGCAGTTTTTCTTTCTGTTTACAATATATAGCCAAAAGTATCTGGACACTCTTTCTAATCATTACATTTATATTGTTCAGCAGCACCCATTCCTTAAGGTAAGGCGAACCCAATTTCAATGTTCAATCAATCAGTTAGATAAATTATTGGAGCCCATTTGGAGACCATGGCTTTCACTGTGGTCCCAAAGTCCAAGCTTTGAGGTGACTGTTTGACCTTGACCATGATGAGTGAGATGTACACCGATGAGGCATAACATAATGAAAAGTGCTTTAAAAAAAGTGCTTTAAAAAAAAACTCCTAATATTGTGTCAGTCCCCCTTTTGCCGCCAAAACAGCCCTGACCCGTCGAGGCTTGGACTCCACTAGACCCCTAAAGGCGTGCTGGGGTATCTGGCACCAAAATGTCAACAGCAGATCCTGTAATTCCTGTAAGTTGTGACGTAGGGCCTCCACGGATCGGACTTGTTTTTCCAGCACGTCCCACAGATGATTGGCTTGAGATCTGGGGAATTTAGAGGCCAAGTCAACACCTCAAACTCATTGTTGTGCTCCTCAAAGTGTTCCTGAAGCATTTTATCTTTGTGGCAGGGCGCATCATCCTGCTGAAAGAGGCCACAGCCATCAGGGAATAGCGTTTCCATGAAAGGGTGAACATGGTCTGCAACAATGCTTAGGTAGGTGGTACGTGTCAAAGTAACGTCCACATGGATGGCAGGACCCAAGGTTTCCCAGCAGAACGTTACCCAAAGCATCTCATAGTGCATCCTGGTGCCGTATGTTCCCCAGGTAAGCGACTCACACGCACCCGGTCATCCACGTGATATAAAAGAAAACATGATTCATCAGACCAGGGCACCTTCTTCCATTGCTCCGTGGTCCAGTTCCGATGCTCACGTGTCCACTGGCTGGTCTGCGATGCTCTGTGTATTCTGACACCTTTCTATCAGAACCAGCATGAACTTCTTTAGCAACTTGAGCTACAATCAGTGTTACAGTCAGTGTTTTTCACTTCACCTGTCAGTGGTCATAATGTTATGCCTAGTTGGTGTACTGTATATCTTTATATCCTACAGAACTGAAATTAAACCCGGCTGTGTGCAATCAGCAAAACAGGTGCATCAAATAAATTATTCAGGGTTTATTTCTGCCCTGCGCTCATCAGTTTCAGGATGGACCCCTGACCAGCTGTGGCCCAGAATGAAGAGGTTACTAAAGATAAAGGAATGAGAAAGACTGTTCAGAAAAACTGTCCACAAATATATGTATTTCCTCATCTTGTACCCGCTTCTTTCTCCCGCTTGTAATTGATCAGATTTAAAAATGAACTCGCCGTTCTAGGAATGAAGAATGACAATTTACATTTGGAGATTAATAGATCCACCAGAAAGCATATTGACATTTTCAGATTGAAGGATGACTCCATTTTATCTCTCTGAGTCACGTAGACACAACTTTTTCTCTATTTTAGTGAAGGTAGTACAATAAAAATGGGTTTCCAGTAACAAAAAAAAAAGCATTTCCAGTTCGAGTCAAAAGTTTACATACACTGATTAGCCAAAACATTAGGACCACCACTCCACAAGGCAGCTGAATGAGTCCTGTGGTACGGTGTGACTGAAACGTCTAAATTTGGTCATTATAAGGGCGTCCACACACTTTTGGCCATATAGTGTAAACAGCCCTGTCCACAGTAAAGCATGCTTTACATCAAAGTGGGCTAAAAGGCTACAAAACAAAAAATAAAAGCCACTTATCCTAGCATGTTTTCTCAGCACAATATTTGTTTTTTTTTTGGGATACTTTGTAATAGTGGCAGTCGAATTAGCCTTATTTATATGGACTGGAGGGCGGCACGATGGCTTGTTGCCTCACAGCAAGAAGGTCCTGGGTTCAATCCCCAGGCGGGGTGGTCCGGGTCCTTTCTGCGTGGAGTTTGCATGTTCTCCCTGTGTCTGTGTGGGTTTCCTCTGGGAGCTCCGGTTTCCTCCCACAGTCCAAAAACATGCAGTTGGGCTTTCTTTGGGACCTTCTAATAGAGGCAGTCGAATAAGCCTTATTTATATGGACTGGAGGGCGGCACTGTGGCTCGGTGGGAGACACTGAATTGCCCTAAAGGTGAATGGGTGTGTGTATGTGTGTCTGCCCTGCAATGGACTGGCACCCCATCCAGGGTGTTACTGTGTGCCTTGCGCCCATTGAAAAGCTAGGATAGGCTCCAGCACCCCCTGCAACCCTAATTGGATAAGCGGTTAAGAAAGTGAGTAAGTATATGGACAGGAGCTGAATTGCAGTGCCAAAAGAGTGCACACCTCATGCTGCACCATGCTTTCATAGCTGAGGGATGGTGTTCCAATTTCGCTCTATAGAGCGCCCTCTGTAGAGGGCTTGGATTACATTCATACATGTATTTAGTTTATCACTGAAGCTCATGCCATAAACATCGGCCAGGTTGAGTCGTTTACTGAAAGAATATCAGGAACTCTTAATAATTCTTTATAAACTCGAGCTTTCTGTTACTCATTTACACCAGAACCGTTACTCTTCTCTTCACTGTGTGAACCGGGCAGCGGTTATGACTCCATGTCCTGCAGGAATTGTCTGATCCGTGATTAAAACATAAATAAAAGCCCGTGGCTATTATTTACAGTGAAGGTGGGTGTAATGGCTTCACCCCCCTCACGGCCGCTGACTCTCACTGCTTTGGGGAAAAACTGGTCAACGACCGAACGGTTTCCTGACTTGTGTTTAATGGAGCTTGTCTCTTGGAGCTAGCAGATGGCTAATAAGTGCTCACGTCCAGAGGGGAAAAGGCATAAATGGGGACAGACTTCAGCAGAACATCATCAAGTGCTCATGTTCTATCAAGTACTAACCACTTGATAACTTCCAAGATGGGCCTCAAGCTCCCAGAGCTGACAGTTTCAAGACTCGTTGTCAGGTTTTGGAGACTTGCCTAACACCTGGGAAACTTTCTTAGGGGACCAAGTACTAAAACCTGAGGAACCTTCATACTGAACCAAGTACTAACACCTGAATAACTTACATATTGAACCAAGTACTAACACCTGAGGAACTTTCATATTGAACCAAGTACTAACACCTGAGGAACTTTCATATTGAACCAAGTACTAACACCTAGGGAACTTTCATAGTGGACCAAGTATTAACACCTCAGGAACTTTCATACTGAACCAAGTACTAACACCTGAGGAACTTTCATACTGAACCAAGTACTAACACCTGGGGAGCTTCCATGGTGGACCAAGTACTAACACATGGGGAACTTCTATAGTGGACCATGTACTAACACCTGGAGAACCTCCATAGTGGACCAAGTACTAACACCTGGAGAACTTCCATAGTGGACCATGTACTAATACCTGGGGAACTTCAATGGTGGACCAAATACTAACACCTAAGGAACTTTCATTTGAGGTTGTTCCATTACTGAGATGTTTTTGGAAGTCAGAAGAAAACAGGAGTAAAACCTCACCCAAATATTACCTGTTGCACACCCACCGTGCCTCTTGGTTGCTTAGAACAACAATTTGTAAAACAAACGAACATCAAATCCCTTTTGTTGTCAGGTTAGCAATTATTTAAGAACGCTTCTCAGCCGTGCGGATGAGTTAATGATAAGCGATTCCTCGCGCCGGCGTTTCAGAGAGTAGCGTATTCCCGGAACGCCGGAGCAGCTGCGATTCTCCACACAAACAATAATGTATAATAAATGATAATGGCATCGAACATGACGTCCTAATGGATTGGTTTCAGCATGGCATCGCAGCTAATGAACATTAGCGATTTTGATTCCGGGTTAATTAAGCGTTCGCGGGCACATGTTGCACAACGACCTTGGGAATGTCGACATCATGCGCGTACCTCATTATGGTCTGATTGTGTGCTTTTGCGTATGGACTGTTATACGATTTTGGCGCTTCTGTGTTAATTATGATCTCATTTCGCACCACATGTGCTCCTCACTACGGACAGTGTGCACCATTTGGAGTAAATTTTGCAATCCACCATTGAAATTATGTCAGTAATTGAGACATTTTTTGAAGCCATTGGCTCCATTGGGGTCACCGGCCAGCAATAAAGTCTGGAACAAGTGACCTCACAAATGCACTTTTAATTAAATGAAAATTCCCACACTAACTTTCTTAGTGGACTTAGTACTAACACCTGGGGCACCTCCATAGTGGACCAAGTACTAACAGCTGGGGAACTTCCATAGTGGACCAAGTACTAACACATGGGGAACTTCCATAGTGGACCAAGTACTAACTGCTGAGGAACTTTTATAGTGGAGCAAGTACTAACACCTGGGGGACTTCCACAGTGGACCAAATACTAAAACATGGGGAACTTTCTTAGTGGACTTAGTGCTAACACCTGGGGAACTTCCATAGTGGATCAAGTACTAACAGCTGGGGAACTTTTATAGTAGACCAAGTACTAACACCTCGGGGACTTCCACAGTGGGCCAAGTACTAACACCTGGGGAACTTTAATAGTGGATCAATGACTAACATCTGGGGGACTTCCACAATGGACCAAGTACTAACACCTGGAGAACTTTCTTAGTGGACTAAATACTAACACACAGGGGACTTTCATAGTAGACCAGGTACTAACACCTGGGGGACTTCCACAGTGGGCCAAGTACTAACACCTGGGGAACTTCCATAGTGGACCAAGTACTAACACCTGGGGAACATTTTTAGTGGACATAATGCTAACACCCAGGGGACTTCCATAGTGGATTTAGTACCAACATGGTGGACTTCCACAGTGGACCAAGTACTAACACCTGGAGAACTTCCCTAATGGACCATACTGTACTCTTGAACAACAGTGACCTCACAAATGCTCTTTACATTGGTTAGGCAGAAATTCCCACAGGCGTGAAGGCTCTCACGGGCACAAGAGGAGAAGAATTCCATCATAATTTTGTATTATTATACAACTGGAATTCCAAAACTGCCATGACATACTGTACATTTCCCCCCGCATGTTTAAGATCGAGGCAGCTGAAGCTGGATAAACGTTTAATAATTATTTTTTTTGCAGGAGCAGATGGTCTTTTTGTTTACACACTGTGAAAGAGAGGCGAACTGTAGAAAGCATCATTAATTTAAGCTTTTTATAATGTTCTCCCCCAGTGAGACAACCAGAGGTCCTGATTCTGTTTAAAAATACACGCAATCCTGATGACACTAGCAAAGAAATCCAAGCTAACATGTAGCTGGTCCTGTTTCACTTGGGTGTGAGTGCACACACGGCACACACTTCCATAACACACTTAGAAGGACTAAGTAAGAACTATTTTTGTTATTATTTCGTTAGCTGGGTAGAACAGCTTTTGCTAAGGAGCTACCATAGTGGACCAAGTACTAACAATCTAAGAAACCAGGAGACCAAGTACTAACACCTGGGAAACTCCCATAGTGGACCAAGTACTAACACCTGGGGAACTTCCATAGTGGACCATAGTGGACCAAGTACTAACACTTAGGGAACGTCCATAATGGACCAAGTACTAACACCTAGGGAACTTCTACAGTGGACAAAGTACTAACACTTAGGGAACTTCCATAGTGGAACAATTACTAACACCTGGGGAACCTTCATAGTGGACTATAGCAGACCAAATACTAACACCTGGGGATCTCCTATAGTGGACCAACTACTAACACCTAGGGGACTTCCATAGTGGACCATAGTGGACCAAGTACTAACACCTGGGGATCTCCTATAGTGGACCAAGCACTAACACCTGGGGAACTTCCATAATGGAAAAAGTACTAACAACTGGTGAGCTTTTATAATGGACCAAGTACTAGCACCTGGAGGACTTCCATAGTGGATCAAGTTCTAACACCTGGAGGACTTCCATAGTGGGTCAAGTACTAACACCTGGGAAACTCCCATAGTGGACAATAGTGGACCAAGTACTACCACCTGGGGAACTTCCAAAGTGGACCAAGTTCTAAGACCTAAAAAAACTTCCATAGTGGACCAAGTACTAACACCAGGGGAACCTTCATAGTGGACTATAATAGACCAAGTACTAACACCTGGGGGACTTCCATAATGGAAAAAGTACTTACAACTGGTGAACTTTCATAATGGGCCAAGTACTAACACCTGGGGGACTTCCATAGTGAACCAAGTACTAACATCTGGGAAACTTCCTCAGTGGACCAAGTACTTACACCTGGTGAACTCCTTCCGAGAAACTTCATTAGTTGGAGCTTCCATAGTGCAAAACATTCATACTGGACCAAGTACCAACCCTTGGAGAACTTTAACAGTGGACCAAGTACTAACCCCTAGGAATCGACCGTAATTGACCAATTGCAAACCCCTGGGAATCTTTCATATTAAACCATTGACTGAATTGTCTGGAACCACCAATTTGAATCAATATTATGCCCCGAGGAACCATACTGACCAACTTAAGGTGTCAATATTATTATTGGAAGGAAGAACATCCTGTAGTATTTATGCATCATTAAAAACAAGTGCAGTATTTTAATGATTTTGTTCATATGAAAGCACAGACAATGGTGTAGCGCTGTGAGGCCGTACTGGTACGTGCATTATTCCTTTCTTCCTTCGGCTGGTGCAGGTTTACATGCTGTGCAATAAATGTACCCTGTTTGGGCACACAATGGGCACGCCATCCAGAGATCCACCACCCGCTGCTTTATAAATTGCCCAGCTGTGGAAGACACATCTGTACACACCGTAGGGAAATAATAAATACATTTAAAAAATAATAAGAATACGATTATTGTTAATCTGTGTATGAGCTGTTGTATCTGCAGCGTGTTCTTATTTAGAGCTTTTTACTTTTTTAATTGTCCTGAGTGTTTGGGAACTTTTAACTTGGGTAAAAATACGAGGCGACAGAAGCAGACTCCCTTAGTCATTCACCAACATGGACTAGATTAAGAATAGTCAAACACAATGGAGCTGCCAATAAAACAGTGCTATCAACCTGCCCATGTGTCCAAATAGGCACCACTGGCTGTGCCTCCTGATCAAGGTCAAGAGGTCAACAGTATTTCACTGCCACTGTAAGACTGCGACTTCTGCTGTATTGATACTTCCATATTAGACCAAGTACTAACATCTGAGGAACTTCCTTACTGGGCCAAGTACTAAGACCTGGAGAACTTCCATAGAGGACCAAGTACTAACACCTGGGGAACTTCCACAGTGGACCAAGTACTAACACCTGAGGAATGTCTTTAGTGGACCAAGTACTAACACCTGAGGAACATTCATAGTGGACCAAGTACTAACACCTGGGGAGCTTTTATAGAGGACCAAGTACTAACACCTGGGGAACTTCCACAGTGGACCAAGTACTAACACCTGAGGAATGTCTTTAGTGGACCAAGTACTAACACCTGAGGAATGTTCATAGTGGACCAAGTACTAACACTTGGGGAATTTTCATAGTGGAACAAGTACTAACACCTGGGAAACCTCCATGGTGGACCATGTACTAACACCTGGGGAACTTTAATAGTGGACAAAGTATTAACACCTGAGGAACATCCTTAGTGGACCAAGTACTACCTGGGGAACCTCCATGGTGGACCAAGTACTAACATCTGAGGAACCTAGTTATTGAACCAAGTATTAACACCTGAGGAACTTCCTTAGTGGACCAAGTACTAGCACCTGAGGAACTTTCATAGTGGACCAAGTACTAACACCTGTGAAACTTCCATAATTGACCAAATACTAACACCCGGGGAACTACCATAGTTGAATAAGTGCAAAACATTTATACTGGACCAAGTACCAACCCTTGGAGAACTTTAACAGTGGACCAAGTACTAACCCCTAGAGAATGCCCTTTGACAAAAGTATGTGGACACCCCTATTTATTGAATTCAGATGATTCAGCCACACCCATTGCTAACAGGTGTGTACATAATTTTGATCTAAATCATGCTGACAACTTTGAAGACAAGTCAGTGGCCTGGCCAGAGACCTTGACCTCCTTTACTCCTCGCAAAGTATGTTTACAATTGAGTATAGATTTATATGTTTGGCTCTTTCTGTCCGAATGAGAAAAGGCAGCGTTTGGTTGGCGTATCGAGCGGCGACTGATTGAACCGTCTGCCGCGTCTGAAAAGTCATTAAAAACATTAAGTGTTGGGTAATTAATCAGAGGTGGCGTGTAAATGAGTAATTGATTTGCCATTAAAGGCAGAATACAAACACATTCCAGCTGGTTGGGCATCGTTTGGAGTGTTCAGCCCCCATCATGCCGCACGCTAAACTGGCATCGGTCAGGGCATCTGTCATCAGTGGCATCATTCACCACTTGCTTTGGCTTTTCGGAGTCATTAGCGATTGGTCCCAGTGTCTTCCTGACGTCGTTCGAATAGCAGAAAGCGGTGATGAAT
This sequence comes from Trichomycterus rosablanca, assembly GCF_030014385.1. Classification (NCBI taxonomy): domain Eukaryota; kingdom Metazoa; phylum Chordata; class Actinopteri; order Siluriformes; family Trichomycteridae; genus Trichomycterus; species Trichomycterus rosablanca. Next base: position 2,963,448 of record NC_085991.1, on the reverse strand, counting down.
CTGCACGTTAACTACGTTTAGGTTTCTTATTAATGACCCGCTAATTCAAATTCAATCATTTCCATTGACTGCTTATTCACTCCGTAGCTTCCACATTTACGCCAAGTTTTCTCGCTAACAAACGCACTTATTCCACATCAGTTTAGGAATCTCTTATCAGTGTTGCCACTCCCTGCTTATTCACCCCGTACTGTGAGTGAAAATAATTAGCAAGGGAGTAAATTAGCAAAATCCATTTTGAATTTTCAACTTGACTAGCGAAGTATAAACAAACCTGAACAGTAAGGTACCATAGTGGACCGTAGTCGACCAAGTACTAACACCTGGGGAACTTCTAAAGTAAACCAAGTATCAACACCTGGGGAACTTCCATCGTTGACCATAGTGGACCAAGTACTAACACCAGGGGAACTCCTATACTGGACCAAACACTAACACCTAATGAACTTTCACAGTGGACCAAGTACTTACACTTGAGAAACTTCCATACTGGACCAAGTACTTACACTTGGGGAACTTCCATACTGGACCAAGTACTTACACTTGGGGAACTTCCATACTGGACCAAGTACTAACACCTGGGAAACTTCCATAGTGGACCAAGTACTAACGCCTGGGGAACTTCCATAGTGGATCAAGTACTAACCACCTGGAAAACTTCCACAGTGAACCAAGTACTAACACTTGGGGAACTTCCTTTGTGGATCAAGTACTAACACTTGGGGAACTTCCATAGTGGACCAAGTACTAACGCCTGGGGAACTCCCATAGTGGACCAAGTACTAACACCTGGGGAACTTCCTTTGTGGATTAAGTATTAACACCTGGGGAACTTTCATCGTGGACCATAGTGGACCAATTACTAACACCTGGGGAACTCCCATAGTGGACCAAGTACTTACACATGGGGAACTTCCATAGTGGACCAAGTACTAACACCTGGGGAACTTCCACAGTGGACCAAGTACTAACACCTGGGGAACTCCCACAGTGGACCAAGTACTAACACCTGGGGAACTTCCATAGGAGACCAGTTACTTACACTTGGGGAACTTCCATAGTGAACCAATTTGTTAACCATTTTAGTTGATTAACAAAGTGATGCAATAAAAGGGGCGTGGAACATCATACACCAGATGACCAAAAGTATAGGGCTAGAAATCGGTACTCCATATTAAAGCTCATGGTTTTGGACTGGACTGGCCAAAAGCACGTGGTCACATGTCCACTTACTGTCCCACATGACCTGAATTATTAAAGCTAAACAAAGCAACAGAAACGCCTCGGATCTGACACCTCAAAGAGACAGTGCACTTGCTAACGTTAGCATAAAACGTCCATAAAATCAATAATTACGCTCCTTAGGATCCATTTGGCTGACTCAATTCATTTCCCACAAATCAGTTCCGCGAGCGAAACGTACGTAAATCAAACAAACTGTTAGCAACCGCTGTATTTCTTTTCACCTTGTACGCGCTTCGTCGTCATTAGCCGAATTAATGTTAATAGGTCCGACCATGGATTTTTAATTTCTCGCGCAAATTACCTCATTACCTGCTAATTGTCATGCCGCTACGCCTGTGAAAACAAGTTTCCAGCTGGGCTCATCTCTCACCTGGGGCTTTGCAAAAAAATAATAAAAGGAGCTTAGCGTCTTTAAGCTTCTCCTGAGTCTCCATGCTACGTGCTGCACGGGGAATAATCCTGGCTAGCGAAGTTAAGGCTAGCTTTTATGTTATTTGAATTCAGGTGATTTTAGTCACTAAGGGAGTTCCCCAGGTGTTAGTACTTGGTCCACTATGGAAGTTCCCCATGTGTTAGTACTTGGTCCACTATGGAAGTTCCCCTGGTGTTAGTATTTGGTCCACTATGGGAGTTCCCCAGGTGTTAGTACTTGGTCCACTATGGAAGTTCCCCTGGTGTTAGTACTTGGTCCAGTATGGAAGTTCCCCATGTGTTAGTACTTGGTCCAATATGGATGTTCCTTAGGTGTTAGTACTTGGTCCACTATGGGAGTTCCCCAGGTGTTACTACTTTGTTCACTATGGGAGTTCCCCAGGTGTTAGTACTTGGTCCACTATGGGAGTTCCCTATGTGTTAGTACTTGGTCCACTAGTCATGTCCAGTTCCCAGATTTGATTTCTGCCCCAATTTCTAACAAAATAGAATAAAAAACAACAACTGCTGAGTCGAGGCTGTTATAGCTGCAAGAAAAGGCGCCAACTTGACATTTTCTGTCTATGGGTTCGGAATAGGAGCGTCCACCAAGATTATCGTAAGATGTCCACATACTTTTGATCACGTAGCGGACAACTGATCTTTGCACCCAAGCTTATTTCAATTCGTAATAAACTCGTATGCCAGCTAGCATCATGCATTTATTTAGCTTCCTTTATTTAGCTTCCATCTCTGTTTGGTTTTCATGTCGATGCCTTTATGCACCATAAATATTTACACTTTCGTAAGCGGCACGACGAAGCGTAAATCTGAAAACCCTTTCGAGGCGCGTGCTGAAACGGATTGCGTACGCAGCATCAAAACGACTCGCGTTTAGACGCGTCGCGCACCTTTAATATTAATGAACCGCGACTGAGCTACGACGCTGAACCATGTGACCTCTGTGTGAGTCAATCCGACTACAGGTTTAATATTTACTCATGTATTTTTCCTGAGCAGTGTTTCATATACACTCACCAAGCACTTTATTATTAGGAACACCTAACTGCTACTACTATACAGGTGACCTTTGTGTGTATACAATTACTGACTGTAGCTCATCTGTTGCCTTGAGAACGTGACAATTCTGTGTAGAATTGATGTATAGATTACTCTGTGTAAGAGAGTTTCACAAAGACTATCTGTCTGTCTGTCTAACTACCTGTCTGACTGTCTATCTACTTATCTATCTGTCTGTCTGTCTATGTATGTATATGTCGGTCTGTCTAACTATCTGTCTGTCTGTCTGTCTGTCTGTCTGTCTGTCTGTCTGTCTGTCTGTCTGTCTGTCTGTTTATCTGTTTATCTATCTATCTACTCACAAAGACTATCTATCTGTCTGTATAACTATCTATCTATCTATCTATCTATCTATCTATCTATCTATCTATCTATCTATCTATCTATCTATCTATCTATCTATCTATCTATCTATCTATCTAACTTTGTATCTGTCTGTCTTTCTGTCTGTCTATCTATGTATATGTCGGTCTGTCTAACTATCTGTCTGTCTATCTGTTTATCTGTCTGTCTGGCTATAAATCTATCTGTCTGTCTGTCTGTCTGTCTGTCTGTCTATCACTGTAGCCAATCTGTTGCCTTGAGAACTTGTGGCTTCTATGTAGAACTGATGTGTAGATTACTCTTCATGTAAGACAGTTTCAGCTTGGTTCAGCGGCATCCTGCGTTAAGTAACAACAGTTTTCCGGAGCACTTCCAATCCCATGTAACATTTCTCCAGATTCCCTGAATCTTTTTACAGTATTATGTATGAAAGATGGTAAAACTATTAAATTATTCAATGTCTTGCACATTCTGGAAATGTGGTTAGTATATTACACATGGGGTTCCTCAAGGCTTAGTTCTTGGTCCGCTACTTTTTATACTAATTTTTCTCAGAAACACATCATGTCATGCACATATTTTTATAAATAAGCAGCATTATTCTCTTTAAGACTTTCAAAACATGACAAGAGTCGTTTCAAGTTCATTTTCTTTAAACTTTAAAAAGAAAACATCGTCTACGAGTGTTTTTTCTCTTTTAGCATAAATTTGAAATTATTCTCAATCAAACATGATTGAAACTCGGAAGAAAATGAGAAATTTATTGCTATTCACACCTAATCAAATCCTCCCCGCAAAGCCATATTTTAAGGACGTCACGGACATGCCGAACGTCCTCATGGCATCATTTTCAGAGAATGAAGGACTAAAGTGACCACTTAAATGAAATGATTGCCAATCAGAAGTAAAAACCGTCTCCAGCGGGAAGTGGTAATGACTTTTATTTAAAGGAGACGAGCTGCTAATTTCAAAGAAGATTGAGAGGATTGGTTCAGAATAAATGCGGACCGGATTGTCAGTCACTGTACGGCCAAAAGTATGCGGATGCTGTCGATGTTCCGATTCTTCCCAAAGGTCTTTAGTGGGATTGAGTTTAGGGCCACTGGAGTTTCTCCACACCAAACATAACAAACACTGTCTGTCTGTCTGTCTGTTCTATCTATCTATCTATCTATCTATCTATCTATCTATCTATCTATCTATCTATCTATCTATCTATCATCTATCCATCCATCCATCCATCCATCCATCCATCCATCTATCTATCTATCTATCTGTCTGTCTATCTACCTGTCTATTTATCTATCTGTCTGTTTATCTATCTGTCTGTCTGTCTGTCTGTCTGTCTGTGTACCTATCTGTCAGTCTACCTGTCTATCTATATATCTATTTATATGTCTGTCTACCTGTCTGTCTGCCTGTCTATCTATATATCTATCTATATGTCTATCTATATGTCTGTCTATCTATCTATCTATCTATCTATCTATCTATCTATCTATCTATCTATCTATCTATCTATCTATCTATCTATCTATCATCTGTCTATCTGTCTGTCTGTCCGTCCATCTGTCCTATCTATCTGTTTATCTGTCTGTCTGTCTATCTATCTGTCTGTCTATCTATGTATCTGTCTCTCTGTCTGTCTGTCTATCTGTCTGTCTGCGCAAACTACCATCAGCCCAATATTTACACATTACCATTTTCAGAGGGGTGGTCCTAATGTTTTGGCTGATGAGTGTATATCAGTTCCGTTTCACTCCTCACTGCTGACACTGGTGACGCTGGTGTGATACGTGGCTGAATGTGTTGATTTTCCTGGAGTTTCTCGGTGGCCAGCTAGAGCCGCGCCGTCCTAACTGAAAAATCCTAAAGCATCTGCTGGTGTAAGCAGAACCGGGAGCTTCAGGCGCTGAACAGTTGGCGATAACGACATGCTAACATGCTACACAGGAGCAAAACGAGCTACAGAAGGCAGAAGCAGGAGAGAAAATGTTTCTCCAATTGACAGCTCAACAGGGGGGCAGAGTGATGACGGAATTAAGTCGCCTCCAGCATCCGTGGGTGAATGGACAGTGGTGGTGATCTATCTGCCTGTCTGTCTGTCTGTATATCTATCTATCTATCTATCTGTCTGTCTGTCTGTCTGTCTGTCTGTCTGTCTGTCTGTCTGTCTGTCTGTCTATTTATCTGTCTGTCTGACTGTCTGTATATCTATCTATCTGTCTGACTATCTGTCTGTCTATCTATCTATCTGTCTGTCTGTCTGTCTGTCTGTCTGTATATCTATTTATCTGTCTGTCTGACTGTCTGTATATCTATCTACAGTGGGGCCAAAAAGTATTTAGTCAGCCACTGATTGTGCAGGTTCTCCTACTTAGAAAGATGAGAGAAGTCTGTAATTTTCATCATAGCTACACTTCAACTATGAGAGACAAAATGAGAAAAAAAAATCCAGGAAATCACATTGTAGGATTTTTAAAGAATTTATTTGTAAATTATGGTGGAAAATAAGTATTTGGTCAATAACAAAAGTTCAACTCAATACTTTGTAACATGACCTTTGTTGGCAATGACAGAGGTGAAACGTTTCCTCTAAGTCTTCACCAGGTTTGCACACACTGTAGCTGGTATTTTGGCCCATTCCTCCATGCAGATCTCCTCTAGAGCAGTGATGTTTTGGGGCTGTCGCTGGGCAACACGGACTCCACAAATTTTCTATGGGGTTGAGGTCTGGAGACTGGCTAGGCCACTCCAGGACCTTGAAATGCTTTTTACGGAGCCACTCCTTCGTTGCCCGAGCGGTGTGTTTGGGATCATTGTCATGCTGGAAGACCCAGCCACGTTCCATCTTCAATGCTCTCACTGATGGAAGGAGGTTTTGGCTTAAAATCTCACGATACATGGCCCCGTTCATTCTTCCCTTAACACGGATCAGTCGTCCTGTCCCCTTTGCAGAAAAACAGCCCCAAAGCATGATGTTTCCACCCCCATGCTTCACAGTAGGTATGGTGTTCTTGGGATGCAACTCAGCCTCCAAACACGACGAGTTGAGTTTTTACCAAAAAGTTCCATTTTGGTTTCATCTGACCACATGATATTCTCCCGATCCTCTTCTGGATCATCCATATGCTCTCTGGCAAACTTCAGATGGGCCTGGACATGTACTGGCTTAAGCAGGGGGACACGCCTGGCACTGCAGGATTTGAGTCCCTCTCGGCGTAGTGTGTTACTGATGGTAGCCTTTGTTACTTTGGTCCCAGCTCTCTGCAGGTCATTCATCAGGTCCCTCCGTGTAGTTCTGGGATTTTTGCTCACCGTTCTCATGATCATTTTGACCCCACGGGATGAGATCTTGACCCCAAGGGAGATTATCAATGGTCTTGTATGTCTTCCATTTTCTTACAATTGCTCCCACAGTTGATTTATTCACACCAACCTGCTTGCCTATTGTAGATTCACTCTTCCCAGCCTGGTGCAGGTCTACAATTTTCTTCCTGGTGTCCTTCGACAGCTCTTTGGTCTTGGCCATGGTTGAGTTTGGAGTCTGACTGTTTGAGGCTGTGGACAGGTGTCTTTTATACAGATAACGAGGTCAAACATGTGCCATTAATACAGGTAACTGGTGGAGGACAGAAAAGCTTCTTAAAGAAGAAGTTACAGGTCTGTGAGAGCCAGAAATCTTGCTTGTTTGTGGGTGACCAAATACTTATTTTCCACCATAATTTACAAATAAATTCTTTAAAAATCCTACAATGTGAGTTCCTGGATTTTTTTTTCTCATTTTGTCTCTCATAGTTGAAGTGTAGCTATGATGAAAATTACAGACCTCTCTCATCTTTCTAAGTAGGAGAACTTGCACAATCAGTGGCTGACTAAATACTTTTTGGCCCCACTGTATCTGTCTGACTATCTGTTTGTCTGTCTGTCTGTCTGTATATCTATTTATGTATCTATCTATCCATCTATATATCTGTTTGTCTGTTTATCTATCTGTCTGTCTATCTATCTGTCTGTTTATCGGTCTGTCAGTCTGCCTGTCTGTATATCTATCTATCTGTCTGTTTGTATGTCTGTCTGTCTGTCTTTTTGTATGTCTTTTTATCTATCTATTTATCTGTCTGTCTGTCTGTCTGTCTGTCTGTCTGTCTGTCTGTCTGTCTGTCTATCTATGTATATACAGTACATACACTTATATATACAGTATATATATATATGTATGTTTATCTATCTGTTTATCTATCTGTCTGTCTGTCTGTCTGTTTGTCTATCTATCTGTCTGTCTGTATTTCTACTGTCTGTCTGTCTGTCTGTCTGTCTGTCTGTCTGTCTGTCTGTCTGTCTATCTGAGACTGAAACCCAGGTCCTGCAGTGCTGAACACCTCGTCTGGTGCTCTACAGACCAAACTGTCCACGTCTGAAGGAGGGAGGCCAAATTAATATCAGCTCATAGCAGGAATTAGTTTTAAATCTCTGTTAGAAGTGAATCAATACAGTAAATACAGTAAACTCTAGATTTTTTTTGTTCTATGTTATTTATGTTCTTCTATTCTTCTATTATATATTTTTTAGATTTTAAATCTTATTTGTTTGTGAATTGCTGCTGTAACTCTGCAATTTCCCTTCAGGGATCAATAAAGTAATCAATCAATTATTGGCACCTCTTGCAGGAACAGGTACAAACAGTCTAAATTTACATTTTTTAAGTAAAAACTCTGATTAAAAATATGTTTTTGATAAAAAAAAAAAACACGTCCTGATTATTGGCACCACTGCAGAGAATGACAGGACGCAAAGGGAATCTGCAAGTCTGCAATATCAGCATATTGCGACTGAAACACTTAGTAATTTCGTTGTTTGAGTTGAAAAGCGGCTTTAAAAATCCTAAAACAATGAACCATTGAGCCGGACTTCAGAAACAAAGACTCGGTTTGTTAAGAAATCGTTTGAAATAAAGACACACTTAAAAGTAATGCGGCAAACAAAGGAGCTTTTATCATTAAAAGAAACAAATCTTTTACTGTGTTTGTGGTGCACTGGCGCTCATGTTCTATTAAAGAAAAGATTAATACACAAGCGAAGTGTAAATTACAGATGTTTGGATGATTTACAGCTGTTTTCTGGAGGCGCAAACCTGCTTCTGTTTCTCTGAACTTTAGTGTATGGAACTGAAGCTGAAATGTAATAATCTTTCATCTCTTTTTTATTTCTGATCCTTTCTTACTTGCGTACGTGTGCAAATTTTTCTAAAAACATTTTTGTTTATGCATTTTCTCCCCTTCTCCTCCCGATTCCAATTACCCAATTACATTAGGCTTCCTCTCTACTGATTGAGAAGAGCTAGACTGACACACTCCCCCTCCGACACGTGTGCAGTAGCTGACTGTCGTAATTGCATCAGTTATGAGCTCCCTATCCGGCTCCCACCCTGTATGAACAACAGCCAACCGTTGTTCATGTAGGTGCCCAGCCAAGCCAGTTTGAGTTTTCTGGTCGTTTTAAGATCACACATGACCGTCTGGACAAATTTCCTCTCAGTTTACTGTCTGACCCTGACAAAAGCTCACTCTTCCATGTACTTTGTAATGGGAGGACCACGCCAGAATGGTAACAAACTAAATCTGTAAACAATGTGCACTCGCATGGTGCGCTGGTTTGAATCCACCCATCAGCTCTCATCAATGCTGAATTGTGACCTCTGCTGGCTGATCGATGGCACTGCACATGACGGGACGGGACACGGGGGATAAACTCTCAGTGCGCCATATGGATCTCCATATGAACCTGCTTCATGCAGGTGAAAAAAGCGGTCAGCTTTGTAGTTATAGCCATCCTCGATCATGACTGAATTGGGAGGAAAACTGGGGGGATACAAATGGTTTAAAAAAGGTTTAAATGTCACTTCTTACCCTCTCAGTATGTGTAAAGTTTAAACTTTTTACATCATGCTAATATCATACGAGTAAACAGGAAAACACGGGCGCGGTCTGGGAATTGATCACCGACCTACTGGCACTATTACCAAATGTCAGACAGTTCATTAGTGCTGATCGCTTGTAGACGAAAGCGGCGCGGTCGTCTTACCCGAGTGCACGATTAATAGCCGATTGGGACCAAAACAAAAACTCATTACGAGCACCGCACGACAACAGAAGTCTACGGACAATTCGTAGCTACGGCGTAATTGTTGTCCTCCAGTACGCTCTCCCTGTGGTTAAAAATGGATTCGGCGTCCGACGGCTAATGAACGGATCCTCGAGGGAGCTGTTTATTAAGGAATTCTGCTGAACTTTGGATGGTTCTGTGGCTCCCTAACTCATAATTCCAGCCCCTCCGGGGGCAAATCAGCCTCGACCTCTGTGAGAAAATACCAGACTGAAGTGTCTTCTGTTTTCTACAAGTCATTGGTGGTCTTTGATGGGCGCTTGGGTGGCACAGTGCTGAAGTGCACCAGCCTGCTACTGCTCAGATCTGGAAATCCAGGGTTCTAATCTCATCAGTGCTATTGGCCTGTCGGGCGTCTGCATGGACGTGTTTGTCTGATGTGGGTTGGCTGAAACAGCCCAGCCATCGTGCCAGTCTGAAACCCTGATAAAAATAGGAGGGTGGCATCAGGAATTGTGCCAAGTCTGCTATGTGAGCCAGATCCTCTGTGATGACGCCTAAATTACAGGAGGAGCCAAAAAAAAAAGGTTGATGGGCGCTCGGGTGGCGCAGCGGTGAAGTAAGCTAGCAAACTACTGCTCAGATCTGGGGATTCAGTGTTTGAATCTCAGCGGTGCTATCAGCCTGCATGGATATAATTGTCTGAGGTGGCATGGCTGAGATAATGGCCAGATAGATAATGGGTGAGGGATTAGTTTATCAAACCTTTATCAAGCTCTACAATACAGAGTTACTGCACAAATGATACTTAAAACTTTACTGTGCAAAAAAGAAGCCTCATGTTAACCATGTCCAGAAGCGGCGTCAACTTCTCAGGGCTTGGGGGCATCTAGGATGGACCATCACACAGTGGAAACGTGTATCGGGGTCAGAAACACTAAATCGCTTGGTCTCCTCGGTGCCAAAACGTCTTTTAAGTGTGGTGAAAAGGAACGGCAACATTACTGTCCCAACTTTTTTTGTAATGCAGGAATGGATGTTAATTAATAAATAAAATGAAGTTGAGCAGATAAATAATATCTTAGGTTCATCCTATCTGACATCAAATAAAAATCTAAGTAAATGTAAGAACTGTCCCAACTTTTTCTGATTTGTGATTGTATAATATATGTTTCCAACTTTGTAGGAACAGTATAGGGAAGGTCCTTACAAAGTGAGGTCATTAAAGGAATTGTTGCTTCACCTTCATCTTCAGCATGTTGCCTTTGGAATGACTTGGATGGTCAGCTGTCAGCCAGACCTTCCTGCCCAACATCACTTCACCTTACTCTGTAACTTTATTTTTTAATAAATGGGCTCAAATTCCCACAGGCACCAACCAAAATCATGTGGAAACAGAAGCGTAGGAGATTAATGTATATTAACGGATCACACGTCATCACAGACTCTCTGATTCGTCCTTTGATTAACTTCATATCCGTGATGGAAGCTCTTCTGCCTTGGTGTTTTTTTCTCTGTATGATTGCTTTCCATCCTCGCTCGGTCAATAACGGCGTCTATATTTACCGCGGTGTAAGTAACGGTGCAGCGAAACTTGAGCGTCTGTTTACATCCTGCCACATTAACCACTTAACCTTCTCATGACAGTCCTGCTATTGATTCGCGCCAGAAAACCCGCGCAAAAATAGTCCTCACCGGCCCTCTGTGTCTTTCTGATACGGCTGGACGGAGGTTATATGGAATTGTGAGAGCAGACGACGTGGAGCTGCTGGTACAGACTGTTTGACAACATCCACCTGTAAATAAATCTTTTTTATGCACTTTCTGACCACTTCTTCTCACCTGCATGAGGAGGGTTCATATGGAGATCCGTATCGTGCACGGAGAGTCACATACTGATCTCTATTATCTGTTGTTTTGTGCAGGTGCCAGCAGAGGTCGTAATTGCAGCAAGTATGAGGAACCCCATACGGCCCTCCCTCCTTTCCATACTCCTTCAATCTTGCCAGTCATGGTCTGTGTGGGCGCCCGGCTGGCCGTTTATCAGAGCTGAGATCCGAACTCGTGAGCTTGGATGCCAGCACAACCCGAGCGATCTAAGTCATGACACGACATTTACATTTGCAGCATTTAGCCGACACTTTTATTCAAAGCGACTTACAATTATGACTGAATACAGTTTGAGCAATTGAGGGGCCTTAGTTAGGGGCCCAACTTACTTTAGTGGCAACTTGGCAGTGGTGGGGCTTGAACTAGCAACCTTCCGATTACTAGTCCAGTACCTTAACCACTCAACTGTTACTGTCTTGCTACTTATTTTCTGTATCTAACCGACTGGAACACCTGCAAATGTAAAATGACTTGCAAATGACTTCTCTGTGCCCACATAAATAGGGATAGTTCGACAGTGCCCACTGAGACACATAACGCTGGCCTCCTGCCAACCTCAGATGGAAGGATTGAAGGTCATTTATGTAATCCAGGAACTGCCTTCAATTAAAAGCTGCTAACTCAGGTATCACTGTCCACAGCTGAGCAAGCTTTACATGCAGGAAAGTAGCCTGGAACTTGGTTTGTTATTGATCACAAATACCAAGAAAAACAAAAACTGTGGACGATGTTTCTACGTTTAATCGCAGAAATCTAAACACTCCGATATACACCGATCATCCATAACATTAAAACCACCTCCTTGTTTCTACACTCACTGTCCATTTTATCAGCTCCACTTACCATATAGAAGCACTTTGTAGTTCTACAATTACTGACTGTAGTTTATATGTTTCTCTACATGCTTTGTTAGCCCCCTTTCATGCTGTTCTTCAATGGTCAGGACCCCCACAGAGCAGGTATTATTTAGGTGGTGGATCATTCTCAGCACTGCAGTGACACTGACATAGTGGTGGACCAACTAGGTAGGAGTGTCTAATAGAGTGGACAGTGAGTGGACATGGTATTTAAAACCTCCAGCAGCGCTGCTGTGTCTGATCCACTCATACCAGCACAACACACACTAACACACCACCACCATGTCAGTGTCACTGCAGTGCTGAGAATGATCCACCACCTAAATAATACCTGCTTTGTGGGGGTCCGACCATTGAAGAACAGGGTGAAAGTAGGTTAGAAAGGTATGTAGAGAAATAGATGGACTACAGTCAGTAATTGTAGAACTACAAAGTGCTTCTATGTGGTAAGTGGAGCTGATAAAATGGACAGTGAGTGTAGAAACGAGGAGGTGGTTTTAATGTTATGGCTGATCGATGTATATGCGCACCCTTCATAATTAGTAAATTTAAGTGATTTAACCACATTAATTGCTGAAGTATGAGTATATAATCAATTATATAAAATAGAAGACATGCTTTCATCCTTGTGGCAACAGTTTGGGGAAGGCCATTTTCACAACAACATCCATAATGACATGTTTGGTCCGGATGTGCTTTATTGGTCAGTATAAATCCTCATTTATTAGCCCTTGAGATGAATTGGAACACTGATTGTGAGCCAGGCCTTCACATAAACCGTCAGTGCCTGTCTTAATGAGCACAAATTGCTACAGACACACTCCAAATACCTAAAACCTAACACTTTTGGTTCACGATCGGGTGTCCACATACTTTTGGCATTGGCTGTTTATTAAACCTCGTAATTCATTTAGCACTTATTTCTCAAAACTAGAAAATTGCTGCTATGCTAATTTTGCTCATTTAGAGGAGGATGAGGGTGAAGCTAAAGTGTGTGTCGATGCCAGCACACACACACACACACACACACACACACACACACACACACACACACACTCATGATCTTTCTGGGTTTTTATGGGGCAGAAAAGAGGCCGAGCTGCGCCGGATATGAGTGTAAGTCCCGCTGGAGATGCCGCTTGTAAACGTTTGGTTATTACATTGTTGCCAGACGCGGAGGGACTCGGGTTGTTGTGTTTCATCCTGCTATAAAACCAGCCTTACTGGTCATACTGGTTTGTAGGACTTCAGTAAGGGACGAATCGTTATGGCCGGACATACGGAAGCTGAAGGAGGGAGGAGGGACGAGCCATGAACCACCGACGGGCTGATGGGCGGCCAAGACTCACTAATGCCAGAGGACTTGTATGGACCAACAGAAGATCCACTGGGGCTCAATCAAACCCCTCTGTGTCCGGGGCTGCAGTGTGGTCAGTCAGAGTGCCCATGCCGACCTCTGTCTACCATTGAAAGCACCTACAGTGGACACTGGAGCAATGGAAGGTCAACTGGTCTACCAGTCCTGGTCCAACACTGCACCATAAAACATATCCTCTTCTTTTCACCTGCATGAGGCGGGTTGATATAGAGATCCGTATCGAGCACGGAGAGTCACGCACCGATCCCTGTTATCCCCGACTTAGTGTGCAGCGCCATCGATCAGCCAGCAGAGGTCGTAATTGCAGCAGTTCTTAGGAACCCATACGTCCCTCCCTCCCTCAGACAAGACAATCATCGTCCGTGTATGCGCCCGGCCGGCTGTTAGCAGAACTGAGACTTGAACTCCTGGTTCAAGACTGAACGGTAGAACGTTGCGCCAAAAGTCATATCCAAGCACCTGATTTGTATTTCTAACCTCTTCTTTTCACCTGTCACCTGCACGGTTCATATGGAGATCCGTATCGCGCATGGAGAGCCACGCACCCATCCCTATTATCCCCGAGTTAGTGTACAGCGCCATCGATCAGCCAGCAGAGGTCATAATTGCAGCAGTTATGAGGAACCCCTACAACCCTCCCTCCCTCAGACGAGACAATCATCGTCTGTGTACGCGCCCGGCCGGCTGTTAGCAGCGCTGAGATTCGAACTCAAGATCATATGGAAATAACCAGGCCTACTAATCCTGGTTCAAGACTGAACGGTAGAACGTTGCACCAAAAATTGTATCCAATCACCTGATTTGTATTTCCGACCTCTTCTTTTCACTTGTCACCTGCACGGTTCATATAGAGATCCGTATCGCGCACGGAGAGACACGCACCGATCCCTATTATCACTGACTTAGTGTGCAGTGCCATCGATCAGCCAGAAGAGGTCATATTTGCAGCAGTTCTTAGGAACCCCCACGACCCTCCCTCCCTCAGACGAGACAAACAAAACGTCGCACCAAAAGTCATGTGACCAATAAACCTTTCTGCAGGTTTCCCGCAGATCCTGCCTCGGAATTTGAATATTCGATCTTCAAGGTCCAGTTTTGCTAAGTCGCCCCTCCGCAGCAGTCTGGAGTCACGAAATAACTCGTCTTCCTCCCTGCCAGTCTGATTCATTGATATGCCAGTGTGCAGCACAGTCGCCCAAGCTGTTAATGACATGATGAATAATGGATGGCACCGCCCGCACCGCTCACTAAAACATTTGGCCTGATGACGACCAGATGCAGCTTCGTCCACAGATACGGTATTCGCTAAGAGGACCTTCGTCCTGCTGTGACCGCTCCACCTGGGAATCGAACCCAGGACCTTCTTGCTGTGGTTTAGAAGATCATTTTTTAAATATTAGTGCTTTTTAATCAGTCAGAAATATTGTGATTTTGATCTGTTTCATGCACTCTGGACATACTTGGACATATCCCATTCCAAAGCTATGGGTGTAAATATAGCATAAACGGCATCCCAGGCTTGTCTCAATATTATGGAGTGTGTCTGTGGGAATTTGCACCCAAACCATGTCTTTATAGGCTTTGCTTTGTGTTTTGCAAAAACCTGAGTCTGATTCAGCACAATTGTGCATGTCGATTTTAGGATTGTGTGCAGCTAATAAGCCATGGTATCCTAAAACTATGGGCATTCATCTTTGCTGCTTTAACAGCCTCCGCTCCTCCGAATTTGCCTCTTTATATTCCTATACACTGATCAGCCATAACATTAAAACCACCTCCTTGTTTCTACACTCACTGTCCATTTTATCAGCTCTAGTTCTACAATTACTGACTGTAGTCCATCTGTTTCTCTGCATGCTTTGTTAGCCCCCTTTCATGCTGTTCTTCAATGGTCAGGACCCCCACAGGACCACCACAGAGCAGGTATTATTTGGGTGGTGGATCATTCTCAGCACTGCAGTGACACTGACATGGTGGTGGTGTGTTAGTGTGTGTTGTGCTGGTATGAGTGGATCAGACACAGCAGTGCTGCTGGAGTTTTTAAATACCGTGTCCACTCACTGTCCACTCTGTTAGACACTCCTACCTAGTCGGTCCACCTTGTAGATGTAAAGTCAGAGACGATCGCTCATCTATTGCTGCTGTTTGAGTCGGTCATCTTCTAGACCTTCATCAGTGGTCACAGGCAAGTTGGCTGGATATTTTTAGTTGGTGGACTATTCTCAGTCCAGCAGTGACAGTGAGGTGTTTAAAAACTCCAGCAGCACTGCTGTGTCTGATCCACTCATACCAGCACAACACACACCTGCTCTGTGGTGGTCCTGTGGGGGGTCCTGACCATTGAAGAACAGCATGAAAGGGGGCTAATAAAGCATGTAGAGAAACAGATAGACTACAGTCAGTAATTGTAGAACTACAAAGTGCTTCTATATGGTAAGTGGAGCTGATAAAATGGACAGTGAGTGTAGAAACAAGGAGGTGGTTTTAATGTTTTGGCTGATCGGTGTATATTGTAGGTGTGCAGTGGTCTGTCATGCTGGGTGTGTACGCAGACATGATTGGTTTGGTCTTCGAAGCGCTGCAATGGATTGGTGCCATGCCCGAGTTATTCCTGGCACAAGCCTGGAAAGTCAACAGAGTGTATCAAAACTTGTCTGGATGTTTTTAAATGGCTGCAAAAGTCAGAAATGTGTTAATTTTTAATCCATTCTGAGTTTCTTGTTATTAGACGAGCTGATGATCAGCAGCTCAGCTCAACTCATATTCAATCCAGCTCTGGATTTCTGCCCGCCGACTTCCTCGATGAAATTTCAGCCGAGACGAACGTCGATAAGCGGCTTCGGTGAGTCATCGCGCGTTTTCTTAAAGCCGCCGTGGAAGGAAAACGCGGCCCCCTGTTTTCGTCCGCTCCTTAATGACCCTATAAAATGTAATTACAACCAAAGCTAATTACTGTTTTCAAATTAGATTTGGTTAATAAGGCTCAGTCGGGGTAGCGCCGATCGGCCCGTACGTAATTACGCTCGGACCGGCGTGGCTGTTTAATCCTGCGCGGTGCATTTTTAATCAAACGGGGACCCTGAGGTCGGGGTGAGACTTCGGGGGTTGTTTACCGGTCCAGTTTACCTCTCGTGGGCACTTTTAATGACCCTGTGTAGCACAGCTGAGTTGCCCATTTTTAAGGGCTACCGGGCATTTGGAAGGAGGAAAGGTTGGACGGGTTATTGCATCAGCGCCACCTACTGTCTAAGTGTGTAGGGATTCCACGGGGACCCTGAGGTCGGGGTGAGACTTCGGGGGTTGTTTACCGGTCCAGTTTACCTCTCGTGGGCACTTTTAATGACCCTGTGTAGCACAGCTGAGTTGCCCATTTTTAAGGGCTACCGGGCATTTGGAAGGAGGAAAGGTTGGACGGGTTATTGCATCAGCGCCACCTACTGTCTAAGTGTGTAGGGATTCGCCTGACGTGTAACGTGCAGTATTGTGCTTTATACCAGCTGAGTCTTGGATTTGTGCATGTTGATCTCAGGATTGTGTGCAGCTATTCAGCCATGGTAGCCTTGCTGCTTTAACAGCCTCCGCTCCTCCGAATTTGCCTTTTGATATGAAGTCTAAAGAGGAAAATACACCAGTACCTTGAAACTCGACGTCAGTCGGTTCTGGGAGCGGCGTCAAGTTTTAAAGACGTTGAGTTTCAAGGTATTTTTTCCAATAAGAATGTTTGGGAAACCTGTTAATGCGTCCATGGTCCAGTGGAACTGCATGTACACTATATTGCCAAAGGTATTCACTCACCCATCCAAATAATTGAATTCAGGTGTTCCAATCACTTCCATGGTCACAGGTGTATAAAACCAAGCACCTCGGCATGCAGACTGCTTCTACACACATTAGTGAAAGAATGGGTCGCTCTCAGGAGCTCAGTGAATTCCAGCGTGGTACCGTGAGGCCACCCGTGCAACAAGTCCAGTCGTGAAATTTCCTCACTACTAAATATTCCACAGTCAACTGTCAGTGCTGTTATAACAAAGTGGAAGTGACTGGGAACGACAGCAACTCAGCCACCAAGTGTTACCACGTAAAATGACAGAGCGGGTCAGCGGATGCTGAGGAACATAGTGCGCAGAGGTCGCCAACTTTCTGCAGAGTCAATCGCTACAGACCTCCAAACTTCATGTGGCCTTCAGATGAGCTCAAGAACAGTGTGTAGAGCTTCATGGAATGGGTCTCCATGGCCGAGCAGCAGCATCCGAGCCTCACGTCACCAAGTGCAATGCAAAGTGTCGGATGCAGTGGTGTAAAGCACACCGCCACTGGACTCTAGAGCAGTGGAGACGTGTTCTCTGGAGTGACGAATCAAGCTTCTCAGTCTGGCAATCCGATGGGCGAGTTTGGGTTTGGCGGTTGCCAGGAGAACGGTACTCGTCTGACTGCACTGTGCCGAGTGTAAAGTTTGGTGGAGGGGGGATTATGGTGTGGGGGTGTTTTTCAGGAGTTGGGCTCGGCCCCTTAGTTCCAGTGAAAGGAACTCTTAATGCTTCAGCATACCAAGAGACTTTTGACAATTCCATGCTCCCAACTTTATGCGAACAGTTTGGGGATGGCCCCTTCCTGTTCCAACATGACTGCGCACCAGTGCACAAACACGAATACTTTTGGCAATATAGTGTATTTTAGTCTAATGTAAAATAATGAGGTTGTTTTAACACTTATACACTGAAAATAATACAAATATAATATAAAAAACACTGGAATACAATAAAAGCTGCACTTTATAAAACCTTTACATATTTATTGTTTCATTATGCTTCTTGATCGCAGATGCTTGATCTTGGAATACCGTATTCCATTCAGTACCGGCGCATTCACATACCGCTTTTGTGCTGCTGTGCCGTGTACAAAGCTTAACGTGACTTATTGTAGTAAAACAGCGAGTGAGGAATGTGATTAGTGGAGGAACTTATGAGCAGTAATAATGAAGAGGAGTTTAGTGCTCCTGTCTCCTTCTTTTACTACATTAAACCACGTTAAGCTTTATTTAGAACCAGAAGCGTTTTAGACTCTTCTTTCTCAGAAGCTCGAGTTGTAACACAAGTTTAAAAGTGAAACAGGGAGGAAAATCCAGATAAACACAGATACATGTGGAGGTGTAACACTGGATCTGACGCTTATTCCACACTAATGCAGATTCGTCTGAGGTTTTACTGCACCGCTCAAGCCGAGCGCTGAACAAAGCAACTGTCACACACATGTCGAGTTTGAGGGCACAAATTTGTCCAGTTTAGGGGACGTCGAGGTACAAGGTACCTCTGTGACACAGCGGTCTATTATGCTAAACTTTTACAAAGACGTGATTGACTCGTTCTCTGAAGTCCTTGATGGATCGGTACCATGTTATTTATTAAATGCATGCAAATTCCCACAGACACACTCTGAAATCTTGCAGAAAGTCGTCTCAGAAAAGTGGAGGCTGAAAGCTGCTATTGTGAGGTTTCTCATTACTGGATTCCTGAGCTCCAGACTCTCCTCCAGACGCTGGATCGTGGTGTTGCGATGGATCTGCCGTGGGTGTCGAGGCCGTGGGCGGCTTCTATTTTAGCTTCCCCGTATCAGTTCCCAGACTGTGTAAATATGGGCTGTAAAATGAAGTTTCCTGCTGTCCACAAAAATACTTTCCACTAGAACTTAAACTGCTTGTGTTATACCAGACCACTTTGGGATTTGTGCATTTTGATCTTAGGATTGGGTGAGACCTGTCAGCTTTGGAAAGCTATTCGCACTGCATCGTGTAACAGGACTGTGGGGATTTCTGACCCTTACTCTGAGAATGAATTCGTTTTGAAACTTTTGAGCATTTTTATATTCATCCGGACGTTTTGGAGTTTCCAACTTGCGCCACATCTTTTCACCTGCCAGCAGTTGAATCTTAGAGAGAGCTGGATAATGTTTGGAGAGACACGCTAAGCTCTTCGGATCATCCATTGCTAGTGAAGCCTCAACCAGACAGCAAAGGCTTCTATAGTGCAGCTGCAATCTTGACCTTTTTCCTCCTGTGTCTGTGTGGGCGCCCGGTTGGTCGATAGCACAGCTGATTGCAAGTCCAGTGCTGCTGCAATTTGGACCTTTTTCCTCCTGTGTGTCTGTGTGGGAGCCCGGTTGGTTGATAGCACAGCTGATTGTTAGCCCAGACGCCTAAACAAGACGACAAAGGCTGTACCACTGTAATACCACTGTCTGTGTGGGCGCCCTGTTGGTCGAGAGCACAGCTGATTGCAAGTCCAGTGCTGCTGCAGTTTGGACCTTTTTCCTCCTGTGTGTCTGTGTGGGTGCCCGGTTAGTCGATAGCACAGCTGAGATTCAAACTAGGATCTAAGCAATTTGGGCTTAGATCACAACCCCTAGCTCAGAGGTGTTTTATGTAGTGAAGTCAGTCCATCACAGGGCACACGCACACATCTTGCTGCTTTAACAGCCTCTGCTCCTCTGAATATGAGAGGTCAGGGTTTTATGCAGGCTACTAGAGGTTCTCCACACCAGACTTGGTAAAAACAGGAAGGGTCCTTCCCTAAACTGTTCCCACAGAGCTTGTTTGCTAGCAGTAAGAGCGACTGAAATACGTCTGCGCTGGTATGTTTATCCCGTCTCCACCGACGGCGTCCGTGTTCCGTCTCCTGATCTCCATCTCGTCCCGGCAGCTTTTTTTTACGATTCGAGGAGCTTCATAACGACGTGTATCGAATGTATTCGACCTCCAGCGCGGCTCTCCCGCTCTCCTTTATCTCCGATACGTCCCTGCGTACACAGGAAGCCTGGAGCCGGAGCGACGGGAAGGACGTCTGACCCGTCTGTAACGAAACTCTTCATCAGCAGGTTTCAGTTCAGGTTTTATAGATGTCGACCAGCCGCGTCTTTAAACTTTTGATAATGTTCAATCATTTATTCATTCATTTGCTTTTATTCAATTCAGGGTTGCGATGGGTACTGGGCAAAAGGCAGGGCACTTTAGATAGGTTGCCAGTCCATCACAGGGCACAAACACACACACACACACAAACACACACACACACACATCTCTGCTGCTTTAACAGACTCCGCTCCTCTGAATATGAGAAGCAAAAAAGTCTCACATACATACCAAATTTAGTGTCTCCAATTAATCTGACTGCATGTTTCTGGATTGTGGGAGGAAACCCACACAGACACGGGGAGAACATGCAAACTCCACACAGAAAGGACTCTCTGACCGCTCCACCTGGGAATCAAACCCAGGACCTTCTTGCTGTGAGGTGACAGCGCTATGTACCGAGTCAAAGTGCCACCCTTGTGAATAAAACATCCGAGCTCAGTCGTTAGAAGGGGTGTCTACATACTTTTGGTCGCCAGTCCATCACAGGGCAAACACACACACACACACACACACACATACCTCAGGGTACTTAAGTATCTCCAATTTACCTGAGGAGGAATCCGGAGCACCTGGAGGAAACCCACACAGACACGGGGAGAACATGCAAACTCCACACAGAATGGACCCGGACTGCTCCACCTGGGATTCGAACCCAGTGTCCACATACTTTCGGTCGTATAGCGCATGTGTCTACTGCAGGGTGCCGATGATGCTTTCGGACTTCCAATAACAGATCATTTTAGTTTTAAAAGTTGGGATTCGACCTTGACTACACGGTGAGCACAAGAAGTTTAGAAGAATTAGCATCAATTCAATTACGAGGCACAAACAGCGACCGTCGTTCAAATCACCTTTTTAATCCCAATCCGTCACTTCAACTGTCCTTAATTACCACGTCAGATCAATTGAAACTAATTACAGAGTGTCAATTCTGTTTAATTCCGCCCGGGACTTTTTTTTTTAATTATAAGGAGGCATTTATTGGCTTTTCTGAGCGGCTAATGCTATTAATAATGAGCAGAAATTCACTTTCACTTTGGAGAGTGTCCAGCAAACGTTGTGCTATTTTATTGATGCATTTCCTCCCTTTTTCTCCCAAATTTAGACATAGCCAATCAATGTGTCTTCCACTGCTGAGGACCTTGATGGCGTCCGGGGAGGGTATATTCGCCCTTCTTATTTGCCCGTACTTTCATTGATTGGCACATGACACCAGTCTTGTGCATGTAGAGTCACTCGCTGATCTCCGGGCTCCTTCACTTTCTGTACAGGTGCCTCATGGTGCTAACCAGGGTCCTTACACAGCGTCAAAGACCCCGCCCACTTTGTAGTCCCTTCTTTACTCACCCAGCAGACTAGCGGCTGATTTGTCTACTGCATTGACAATTGTGCCCACTGGGGGGCGCCCAGTAGTAGAGCTGAGATTCGAATTCTGGGAGTTTAGAATCCCAGTGCTGGTGCGCTGGTGCGCTAGCGGAAAATCCCATTTCTTGTTGAAAGAGCGAGCACAATGAAGACGTGGTTTAATGAGTTCAACAGTAGTTCCTCCTGTTGAAGCTTCCCATAGTTTTGGAACTGCATATAGTCTGGTGTCCATATACTTTTGGTCACATAGCTCCTCGGAAATATGAATATGTTTACGCCGGTCTTGCACATGGAGAGTCACACGCTGATCTCCACGTTCCAGGGTCCTTACACGGCGTCGAAAACCCCGCCCACTTTGTAGTCCCGTCTTTTCCCACACAGCAGACTAGCAGCTGATTTTGTCTGGTAGCAGAGCTGAGATTCGAATTCTGGGAGTTTAGAATCTCAGCGCTGGTGCGCTGGTGCGCTAGCGGAAAATCCCATTTCTTGTTGAAAGAGCGAGCACAATGAAGACGTGGTTTAATGAGTTCAACAGTGGTTCCTGTCCACAGTCACACTCCAAAATCTTGCTAGAAGCTTTGCATAGTTTTGGAACTGCATGTATAACAAGCTTGTAGTCTGGTGTCCATATACTTTTGGTCACATAGCTGCTTGGAAATATAAATGCGTTTACACTGGTCTTGCGCATGGAGAGTCACACGCTGATCTTTACGTTCCAGGGTCCTTACACTGCGTCGAGAACCCCGCCCACTTTGTAGTCGTGTCTTTTCCCACCCAGCAGACTAGCGGCTGATTTTGTCTACTGCACTGACGATTGTGCCTGCTAGGGGGCGCCCGGTAGCAGAGCTGAGATTCAAACTGCGGGAGTTTATAATCTCAGTGCTGGTGCGCTGGTGCGCTAGCGAAAAATCCCATTTCTTGTTGGAGGAGCAAGCTCAATGATGACGTGGTTTAATGAGTTCAACAGTAGTTCCTGTCCACAGTCACACTCTAAAATCTTGCTAGAAGCTTTGCATAGTTTTGGAACTGCATGTATAACAAGCTTGTAGTCTGGTGTCCATATACTTTTGGTCACATAGCTGCTTGGAAATATAAATGCGTTTACACCGGTCTTGCGCATGGAGAGTCACACGCTGATCTCCACGTTCCAGGGTCCTTACACTGCGTCGAGAACCCCGCCCACTTTGTAGTCGTGTCTTTTCCCACCCAGCAGACTAGCGGCTGATTTTGTCTACTGCACTGACGATTGTGCCTGCTAGGGGGCGCCCGGTAGCAGAGCTGAGATTCAAACTGCGGGAGTTTATAATCTCAGTGCTGGTGCGCTGGTGCGCTAGCGAAAAATCCCATTTCTTGTTGGAGGAGCAAGCTCAATGATGACGTGGTTTAATGAGTTCAACAGTAGTTCCTGTCCACAGTCACACTCTAAAATCTTGCTAGAAGCTTCCCATAGTTTTTGAGCTGCATGTATAACAAGCTTGTAGTCTGGTGTCCATATTCTTTTGGTCACATAGGTGCTTGGAAATATAAATACGTTTACGCCGGTCTTGCGCATGGAGAGTCACTCACTGATATCCACGTTCCAGGGTCCTTACACAGTGTCAAAGACCCCGCCCACTTTTTAGTTCCGTCTTTTCCCACTCAGCAGACTGTCTGCACTGATGATTGTGCCCACTAGGGGGCGTCCGGTAGCAGAGCTGTGATTTGAATTCTGGGAGTTTAGAATCTCAGTGCTGGTGCGCTATGTATAACAAGCTTATAGTCTGGTGTCCATATACTTTTGGTCACATAGCTGCTTTTTTGTTTAACCTGGATGGAAATATGCATTTAGCATAAGCCCGTAAGCAGGGCAGTTGTAGCCTAGCGGTTAAGGTACAGGACTAGTAATCAAAAGGTCACTAGTTCAAGTCTCATCACTGCCAGGTTGCCACTGTTGGGCCCTTAAGCAAGGCCCTCAACCTTCAATTGCTTAGACAGTATACTGTCACAGTACTGTAAGTCGCTTTAGATAAAAACGTCTGCTAAATGCCGTACAGTAAATGTAAATGCAGTAAATGTAAATGCAAACTATCATCAGATGTCCACATACTTTTGGTTCGGTGGTATGGTGTGCTTAACAGTATAAGAGGAATTGATCTTTTAATTGAGTTTAATGTAACACAGATGGAATATAAAACCTGGAGGGAATACAGAGCGTAGCATTAGCTGCTCTTATCGCTGTGTGATGCGCTAATGATAATGCTAACGTCCTTCTAGCTTTCTGGTTCGAAGCTGTTCACAGTAACATGATTCTGTAGTTACAGCCAAAAGTATCTGGACACCTGACCGTGAACTTGTTAGACGTGTTTTTTTTGTGTACACAAACAAGCCGGCGGTGGTGTTTTTAATCGTATCACTTTTAATCGATTGCTTCTAATTTGTCAGCCAGCGATTGAGTAATTATCGTCCGCGCCGCTCGTTCCAGACCTCGGCGGAGCGGCGAGAAGACGAATGAACGTGAGCCTCTGCCGGCTG
This sequence comes from Trichomycterus rosablanca, assembly GCF_030014385.1. Taxonomy (NCBI): domain Eukaryota; kingdom Metazoa; phylum Chordata; class Actinopteri; order Siluriformes; family Trichomycteridae; genus Trichomycterus; species Trichomycterus rosablanca. The sequence continues at coordinate 2,939,375 of NC_085991.1, read as the reverse complement.
TGATTACTATTCAGATGTGTTCGTGTCGTCGTGATTATCTGCCCAGTCCGAGATGTTTACGTTTGTGTTTACGGCATTTTAGCAGACGCTTTAATCCAAAGCAGATGTGACAGTATACTGTCTGAGCAATTGAGGGTTAAGGGCCTTGCTCAGGGGCCCAACAGTGACAACCTGGCAGTGGTGGGGCTTGAACCAGCGACCTTTTGATTAGTAGTCCAGTACCTTAACCACTAGGTTACACCTTGACACTCGTATGACTGCTAAAAATGTCCTGAGATGGATTTGTTTGGTCAGTTGGATGTAAAATGAATAAAACAGGCTACCACAGAGCTCTTGGGTCCATGAGAGTCCAGGTCAGTCCAGGTACGTCCAAAAATGTTTCCCAACATTCGAAGATGCCCAAGAAACCAGTTCATTTTATTGATTCTGGGTGATCTGGAGATCTAGCTCCAGAAATTCACTTCCTTTTTTGGAGTCCAGCAAACGGTCAAACAAACAAAATCCCATTTCTTGTCTTAGAATGACCGTGTCCCTGTCCGAAAAGCGAGCCCGACGAAGACGTGGTTTAATGGGTTTGTAGTCTGCACAACCCTAACCAGGCCTGTCCACAGTCACACTCCAAAATCTTGCTAACAGCTTCCCATAGTTTTGGAACTGCGCATCTAACAAGCTTGCAGTCTGGTGTCCACATACTTTTGGCCACATAGCTGCATTTTTGTTTAAACGGGATGACATCTGCTTGGTCAAAAATTTACATCAGGTGGCGCAGCGGTAAAAACACACTCTGGAACCAGAGCTGGGATCACGAATACATCGTATCGAATCTCAGCTCTGCCTGCCGGCTAAGGCTGAGCGGCCACATGAACAACGATTGGCCTGTTGTTGAGATATGGGTGGGACTAGGCCGGATGGGGTCTCTCTCTTATGACTGGTGCAATTACGACCTCTGCTGGCTGATTGATGGCGCCTGCACAGAGATGAGAAAAGAGTGCTCTCAGGGTGTGTCTCTCCGTACACAACGCTGAGCTGCACTGCACTCGTCAAAGTGTAGGTGATAAGATGCATACGGCTGCTGCCCACGTGTCGGAGGGGGCTTGGGTTAGCTTCGTTCTCCTCAATCAGAGCGGGGATCAGCATTGGTGGAGAGGAAGCATGACGCAATCGAGCAGTTGGACGCTCTCAAGCTTAAGCCTACATTAGCTTACAAGACCGAGATGTAAAAATCATCTGATTTTTTACTTTAAAATCCGTTATGACTTTGTCGAAGACTTATAATATTTAACAGACACTTTTATATAAAGAAACTTTTAAAAATTTAAGGGTTTTGCCCAGGGGCCCAACATTGGCAACCTTGCAAAGGTGGGTTCAAACCAGTGACCTCTGAATTACCTGTCCTGTACCTTAACTGCTAAGCTACCTACTAACCTAGTGCTGCGTTTGTATTCGTGATTAATCGCGGTTGGTTTGAAGTTCCTACACATTTTGCCGTGATGACCACGTGGACGCTGAAACTGTAAATCAGAAACGACTAACTGCACGTTCTCATAATTTATTAGCATACACGGAATCTGATTAATTCCCAGCAGGACCGGCGCTCCATTCTGACCGGAATGTGTTTATTCATGCATTTACAATTAAGCGAGTGCACGGAGGGAAATGATGAGTTTAAATAATTTAGAACGGCTGCAAATGAAGCAGTTGAGAAAAAACATTGAAGCATTTAGAAGATGATTTTATTCAGTAAGCAGTTGAGGGTTTAAGGACAGTTCAAACTCCACCACTGTTGGGTCTCAATTGCTTAGAGTCTATGCATACTGTATATACTGTAAGTTGCTTTGGATAAAAGTGTCTATTTTATCAGCTCCACTTACCATATAAAAGCACTTTGTAGTTCTACAATTACTGACTGTAGTCCATCTGTTTCTCTACATGCTTTGTTAGCCCCCTTTCACCCTGTTCTTCAATGGTCAGGACCTCCACAGGACCACCACAGAGCAGGTATTATTTAGGTGGTGGATCATTCTCAGCACTGCAGTGACACTGACATGGTGGTGGTGTGTTAGTGTGTGTTGTGCTGGTATGAGTGGATCAGACACAGCAGCGCTGCTGGAGTTTTTAAATACCGTGTCCACTCACCGTCCACTCTATTAGACACTCCTACCTAGTTTACATTTTCATTTTACATTTTCAGCATTTAGCAGACGCTTTTATCCAAAGCGACTTACACAGTGAGCGGAACACAATGAGCAATTGAGGGTTAAGGGCCTTGCTCAGGGGCCCAACAATGGCAACTTGGTGGTGGCGGGGCTTGAACCGGCAACCTTCTGTTTACTAGTCCAGTACCTTAACCACTAAGCTATCACTGGCTATAGTTGGTCCACCTTGTAGATGTAAAGTCAGAGACGATCGCTCATCTATTGCTGCTGTTTGAGTCGGTCATCTTCTAGACCTTCTAAATCAGTGGTCACAGGACGCTGCACACGGGGCACTGTTGTCTGGATATTTTTGGCTGGTGGACTATTCTCAGTCCAGCAGTGACAGCGAGGTGTTAAAAAACTCCAGCAGCACTGCTGTGTCTGATCCACTCATACCAGCACAACACACACTAACACACCACCACCATGTGAGTGTCACTGCAGTGCTGAGAATGATCCACCACCTAAATAATACCTGCTCTGTGGTGGTCCTGTGGGGGTCCTGACCATTGAAGAACGTTTTAAAAAAGTGGTAACAATAAGCTTCCAAAAATAATCTGATGGGGATTTTGTCTAGTGTTTTTATATTTTTCTGAATTGTTACATAGACCCCTTGAGATGTCCTGCAGGCAGCAGGTCCACAGGTTTTGGTTCTTGGCAGCAGGTCCAAGGGTTCCGGTCACAGGAACCGGGTTCTGATGAAGAGCTGCTGATGCTGGAGGGTCGTAAATGTCGTCAATCACACGCTTGTAAAAAGTAAAGAAGATGAGCGTTTATTTTCACTCAGAGCGGATGAGTACTGGTCTCTGGGCGTGAAGTCCGGACCCGTTCGTGATTCCCCCTAAAAGCCGAGGCGGGTACGGCGGGATCGATTTTTATGAAGTCCGAGGAGCTCTGTGTGAGAAAGCAATTTCATGCTCCGGCTCGTGAGCCATTGTTTCATCTGATCGCCGCTTCCTTTGTTAACCGCGAAAGACACGGGACGCGTGGAGAAATTAATAACGTACGTGCCGCGCCGACGGTGCCGGGGCTGGGAGAAGAGGAAAAAAACTTGGTGAAGGGTGCAGGAACGGGTATGAATGGAGGTGTATACATCACAGTGCTGCTGACATTTATTGTTAATGACATTTAGCTTGAATTGAAATATTTTGCTGCCCGACGCTGGAACAAAACGTAAATGTCACCATTCTTCTCCGGTGAAACACGGAGACTGGGGTTGGATTTAAAAACAACTCGTCTGGTGTTTTAAACAGAACGGAACGGCCTTCCAGGCAACGTTTACATGATCAGTGTTTTATTTAACTGATTTGCCTGCGATTACAGTAATGTGACAGTGTACAGTCCAAGCAATCAAGGGTTAAGGGCCTTGCTAGGGCCAAACAGTGGCAACCTGGTAGTAGTGAGGGTTGAACCTGCGACCTTTCGATTACTAGTCTAGCTCCTTAACCACTAGGCTACACCTGCCCTAAATGGGAATGCACAAAAGTACTCGGATGCCCCTCTAAATTCATGTGTTTCAGCCATTATGTGCTTCTGACTTTGCTGAACAGTTTAGGGAAGGTCCTGTCCTGTTTCGGCATGACTGTGAAGGAAAGCTCGGTTTAAAAGCCTGCACAGATTTGACTTCAGCCTCACCGAACAGCTTTGGAATGAACCGGAACGTCAACTGAGGGTTCGGCGCCCAGCCATACAGATGCTCTATTGACTGAACGGGCACAAATTCCCACAGAGATGATTCAAAGTTGAAAAGATGTACACAAATAGAGGTCGCTGACCAACAAGCTCATAATCAGGTGTCCGAATACTTTTGGTTATATTATGTAAGTGTGGCACAATTTGTTGTTGTTCCTGCTGCTTTCCAGGTCATCCTGCAACTTGACGAGCACAAATTCCCACAGAGATGATTCACATTCCTATGAGAAGCCTTCTAACTGAAACAAGCCTTCTAACTTCTAACTGAAACAAGCGCATAATCAGGTGTCCGAATACTTGTGGTCATGTAGTAAGATGCAGTGTGGTGCAATTTGTTGTTGTTCCTGCTGCTTTCCGGGTCGTCCTGCAACTTGACGAGCACAAATTCCCACAGAGATGATTCGAAGTCCTGTGAGAAGCCTTCTAGCATAGAGATTGCTGTCCAACAAGCTCATAATCTAAAAGTAGTGAGAGTGTGGTGCAATTTGTTGTTGTTCCTGCTGCTTTCTGGGTCGTCCTGCAACTCTTAATCAAGGCACGGCTGGATTCTCGCTTGCTTTCCTTATAAGTTAGAGAGAACCTGGTGTGAAATCGTGCATGCCACACCTGTCCAGGGATTATTGGCGGTTCCATGAACTTTTCACTCGTCTGTTTGTTTCCTAGTTTAGTTCCTGAGAACTTCAGGAAGCTTCTTCACCTTTAACGTTAAAATTTATGCTGCACCGGGGATGGAAAGCGATCGATAATTTTAAACACGCAGACTGTAAGATGCAGAGGCGGTCGTCTAAAAGTCTGGAACCCAGAGATCTAACGATGATGTATTTAAAAAGGGTCGTAGGTCAGCGCTGTAGGCAGACTGTCCGGTCTGCAGTGGATCTTCAGGTTATTTTACTCTGGAGGAGCATTTCCCCATCACGCTCCACTTTCCCAGTAAACGATCCATCACCCGAGCCCGGTGTGTCGCCCCCGGTGATATAAATACGTAATAACGACCTGCAAAAGCATTTCCAAACTCATCGAATGGTAAAATTAGGGGCAAAAATATGTGGACACCCCTCGTTATTACTAGCTTTTATTTGTTTATAGTTAAAGGACAGACACTACTAGTTCTTGCAGTTCCTTCTTTCTGTGGACCGTGTGTACCATTCAGATAGACCTCACAAAGAGAGCCCTGTGAAGTATCACTGTTGGGCCCCTGAGTTTGAAATGAAAGCGTCTGCTAAAGGTCGCAGATGTTTAGGCAATGGTTTAGGGATGGTCCTTTCTTGTTCCACACATCCAGTCTCGTGTAAAGCCTGATCAGAGGAGTCGAGACTGTTGTTGTCGCAAAATGAACTTCCATCTCTATACATTAATGCCTGTGATGAAATATTTGATATTTGAAATGTGCGAATGTTTGAAGTACCGGAGTAAAAATAAGTCATCAGAAGGTTGCTGGTTCAAGCCCCATCATCGCCAAGTTACCACCGCTGGGCCCCTGAGCAAGGCCCTTAAGTCTCAGTTGCTTTACTTGTATCCAATGATAATTGTAAGTCACTTTGGATGTCTGCTAAAGTTCTCAAATGTTTAGGGAACAGTTTAGGCTTGGTCCTTTCTTGTTCCACACATCCAGTCGTGTGTAAAGCCTTCTCAGAAGAGTCGAGACTGTTGTTGTCGCAAAATGAACTTCCATCTCTATACATTAATGCCTGTGGTTAAGTTGAAATGTGTGTGTAGGTTGCCGATTCAAGCCCCATCATTGCCAAGTTACCACTGTTGGGCCCCTGAGCAAGGCCCTTGAGCCTGATAATTATAATGGTCACAAATGTAAATGTAAGCATTGTGGCAACGGTTTAGGGATGGTCCTTTGTTGTTCCACACATCCAGTCTCGTGTAAAGCCTTCTCAGAAGAGTCGAGACTGTTGTTGTCTCAAAATGAACTTCCATCTTTATACATTAATGCCTGTGGTTAAACATTTGATATTTAAAATGTGCGAATGTTTGAAGTACCAGAGTAAAAATAAGTAATCAGGAGGTTGCTGGTTCAAGCCCCACCATCGGCAAGTTACCACCGTTGGGCCCCTGAGCAAGGCCCTTAAGTCTTAAGCCTATAGAACATTTTATAGAAAACAGAGGTCTGTAAGGAACATCGAGTTTTAGTTTGTGAAGGTTAAATATAACGAGTGACTTTAATTAAATAAAGTTTGACTTTAATCTACATTTTTTTTCACATACACTTTCGCACCACCTCCCATAATTCATCCCATCGTAAATAAACACAGTGTGTGTGTGTGTGTGTGTATGTGTGTGTGTGTGTGATAGGTGATGGGGTGCTGTGGGAGGGGAGGACTGATGGATATATCGGTGTTTCGGTACGCGGCGGCGGTGGTTATGACTCCGCGTCCTGCATGAATTCTACCTTCCGTGATTAAAACATAAATAAACCACGAACTTTTACTTACTGCCAGGCTGGATTTGAATGAAGCTTTACTCTGTGTTTATAGCACTATTAAACAGTTTGGGGAAGGCCATTTCCTGTTTTGGCATCACTGAGTCCCTGTCCACACAGCCAGGTTGATTTACTTTACAGTGAATAAATCGACTGACCTGCAAAGAGCTGACCTTAATCCCACTGGACACATTTTGGGAATAATGGATGGGAATTTGGAAATGGATTGTCGATCGCAGGCTCTCCAAATTCCTACAGACGCACTCGAATATCTTTCCAGAAGGGTGGACGCTGTATATAAAAAGTTTAATTTAACCTGATATAGCAAATATCATAAACCCAAACTGTTCGCAATGGGTGAGACACCCATACTTAATCATTAGGAGGGGTGTCCACATATTTTTGGCCATATAGTGTATTTATTTATTTATTAGGATTGTAACGTCATGTTTTACACTTTGGTTACATTCATGACAGGAATGGTAGTTCCTGCTTACAAGATTCATATCAGTTCAGGTTTAATATCAAACACAGTCATGGATATTTTTGTATCTCCAGTTCACCTCACTTGCTGGACTTTGTACTGAGGGAGGAAACTCACACAGACACGGGGAGAACATGCAAACTCCACACAGAAAGGACCCAGACCACTCCATCTATGGATCGAACCCAGGACCTTCTTGCTGTGAGGTGACAGTGCTACCCACCGAGCCACCGTGCCACCCCCAAGAGTAAAACAAAAACAAATGTGGAGGAGGGAGGATCGAGTCCCACCCTGAGTTCTGCTGTCCAGTCGAATTCTACACGTGTCTCAGCTCACGTTCCATCTGACTTCATTCCCAGGGCTGCTTTTATAGCATGAGTAAGCATCTTTTTTTGTTTTGTGCACAAAGCTAGGTAGCTTTTTTTAACCCTTTCACCAAATTTTGGAGTCTAAATACTTGGGTAAAAATAAGCCGTATTTAAATAATCTTGTTTGATGTGTTAAACTCAAAAATATAATTAGATGGTTTAAAGAAAACCTGTATGATAGTGGTGTGCAATACTGCAAAATTTGGTATCGATCCGATACCAAGTAAATACAGGGCCAGTATCGCCGATATCGATCCGATACCGATACTTTTTAATAATTAAGGTAGATGCATCATCAAATTGCTAAATCTGAATGAATTTTCATGACCTTTAAGTGTATTATTGTAATACTTTTTTTTTTGTAAGTAGCCGCTCTCAGTAGGGTTGTAGATAAATTCAGTTGTTTAAAGCGGTTTCTTGTTTCTGGTGCTTTACTTTCTCACAACGTTACCATCAGGGCGTATCACCACCAAGCGACTAACTCATAGTTGTGTTTGCTGGGTAAATACATTTGTACATTTTTAATAGTGACCGAATCCATGTGTCCTTGTTAATTTAAAAAAAAAAATCGATGCTATTCTGTTTACATTTATAAGCACAAAGTCAAAAGAAAAGAGCTCTCATTCACCAAAACACGGAATAAGAGCCTCACTACATGCTACATCCGATTCATTTGCGTAGGGTGCGCAAAGTGCGTAAGGTGCGTCCGTATGTATAGTTTACACTATTATTTCCATAAAATCGCCACTATTTCTGTATCTGCAAAGCAAAGTATTCAAAAAACTTACAATCTTCCAATGTACCGATGTCTGTTTACGCAAAAGAACACGAGAGGGAGTGTGTTATCGCGAATAACATCACGGCTGTGATTCGGTCGCAGGCACGATCCGAAGGCGAGTAGATCATCACAGCCGTGATGTTATTCGCGATAACATACGACCTCAAGTGTTCTATTGCTTTTATACAACAGTTTTTACAAAATAAAGAAAGAAAATAAATCAAAGAAGCCCTGAATTTTATACTGAATATGCTTTAATATTGACAATACCTTCCGCCAAAAAGTAGTTCCACAACGAATATAAAGTTTAACACTACAAAGCAGACATCCCAAGTTGCAAAAACTCATTTTATGGAGGTAAGAACAACAAGAAGAAAAAGGCAAGAACCTCCGAAGGGAAAAAAGGAAATAAAAAACCTCTCACACACACCAAAGGATTATGGGTGATAACAGAACTCTTAGGAGCTGCTAACTGGGCTATTAAACTAACTGTTCGCGTCACAAACACATTAATGTTCCCTACATAGTGCACTAGATTGTGTATCAGATCGTGGATTTATGTTCCCTATATAGTGCGCTAGATTGTATATCAGATAACGGATTTAAAACGCGATCGGGATTAAAGGCTGTGTCGCCTGCGTGCGCGTTTGTGTGCATGAAGCTTGTCGTTACTGGCAACGCGTCAGCGGAGTAATACAGTTGTGGTGTGAAAAGGCCGCGCTGTTATCACGAATATCAGCACGGTTAGAACGCTTCTCAACCAATCAGATTGTAAGGTCGGAACTACCTGTTGTATAATAGGATTTTAACAACGTAACAACGTGACGGTACCACAGTAAACACAGCAGAGCCGGAGGGGAGGAGCGAGGTGAGCATGTAAGATGTGAGAGGAGCGAATCTGTACACACATGATCTTTACTTTCTGACGAAATGGGAGAAACGTGCTGAATGTAGTGGAGAAAAAGTAAAACTAAAGTATCGATCCCATCACACTAGTATCGATCCGATACCAATACCAACGTTGGTATCGATAATATCGATATTTGGATCGATCCGCCCCCACCACTACTGTATGACAGCTGGTTGAGAGGCTTGTTAAAAAATACTGTGTGCACAAGTAACATTTAAATCCATTAAAGGGCTAAAATGATTTGTCAAAGTTTGTGGAATGAATTGGAACACCAACTGTAAGCTTTATTTAACACCAGTGTCTGACCTTACTTATTTTCTTGTGAGTAACTAGAAGTGATTTTCTAAAATCTGGCACATAGTCACTATTTCCGTATGAACCGGGGCTTTGGTAGCCTAGCGATTAAGATACTGGATTAGAAATTGGAAGGTTAATGGTTCAAGCCTCACCACTACCAGGTTGCCACTGTTGGGCCCCTGAGCAAGGCCCTTAAGGATCAATTGTCTTTTTTTATACTGATGGCGAGTCGCTTTGGATAAAAGCGTCTGCTAAATGTCGTAAACGTAAATAAATGGCTGGTTTTAGGTGCGTCCACAATCTTTTGGCTATTCGCTGCATTTCGTGTCTTCAGCTCGTGAAACTAGAATCCCGAATCCTGCGAGTCCCGAGCTGCTTGAAAATCGTGTCACATTTCGTCCTGCCTTTTGAAAAATCTCCCCCACGGCGCGGGCAGACCCGTCCCAGGGTGGCATTAGTTACCGCGGGTGACGTTTATCAGCATTTTCATGAGTAAAAGTCTGACTTAAAGGACCCAGACTCATCAATAATCAGCACGTCTGTTCTTTTTTTTTCTTACTCTGAGAGCACACTGGCATGCAAAGCGGGTTCACCGGCGACGCTGAAGGTACCGGCCGAGAGAGGGGCTTGATTAACGTCTAAATCTTACCTTCAAATTTACTTTCTGAATCCATCATCCTGTCACCTGATTGGTAGATCCTCAGTTTTTTTATTTATTCGGATTGGCAGGAATTTGAATCAGCGTCCACACTGATGCTGGACGCACAGCTGGACATGATTAATTCATAGATTTTAAATCGTTTTTAACCACATCCTGCACATTTTCACACAGTTTTATTTTTATTATTTTTATTTTTATTGGGCAGAAATCCACTGTGGAAAACGCAGACCAGTTATTATAGTCGGCCTTTAGATCTGTAACAGGTAAAATGGCAAAGATGCAAAGAGTGATTTTGTGCACATAAGTGCTACTTACCACTCCCCAAATAATCCGGGTTCACTACCCAAATAATCCGGGTTCTAGTCTCCTACTGTCCGGTCAGGAAGCATTGTTTGTTTTATTTGATTTATCTGTATAGTGCTTTTTACAATAGACATCATCTCAAAGCAACTTTACAACATCCAGGACCGACAGACCAAAAAACCCTGTTGAGCAAGCCGAGGGCGACAGTGTGTTTGTTGTGCTGGTATGAGTGGATCAGACACAGCAGCGCTGCTGGAGTTTTTAAACACCTCACTGTCACTGCTGGACTGAGAATAGTCCACCAACCAAAAACATCCAGCCAACAGCGCCCCGTGGGCAGCGTCCTGTGACCACTGATGAAGGTCTAGAAGATGACCGACTCAAACAGCAGCAATAGATGAGCGATCGTCTCTGACTTTACATCTACAAGGTGGACCAACTAGGTAGGAGTGTCTAATAGAGTGGACAGTGAGTGGACACGGTATTTAAAAACTCCAGCAGCGCTGCTGTGTCTGATCTACTCATACCAGCACAACACACACTAACACACCACCACCATGTCAGTGTCACTGCAGTACTGAGAATGATCCACCACCTAGTAATACCTGCTCTGTGGTGGTCCTGTGGAGGTCCTGACCATTGAAGAACAACATAAAAGGGGGCTAGAAGATGGACTACAGTCAGTAATTGTAGAACTACAAAGTGCTTCTATATGTTGTCTGGGGAAAAGAAGTGGCTGCTGGCTGCACATGTATCAATTTTGGTCCATTCAGTCTGGCTTGCAGTCGACATCCCGGTTCATCCCAAAGGCATTTAATGGGGTCAGGATCAAGGACTTTCCACCACACCAAAGAGTTTAGAGGCCGCTCTGTTTTCTTTGCCCATGTGATTAGCGGTGTATTTCGGTCCAGCTTTAAAACGCAAATGTTGATGTGGTGTTCCATTATTTGGTGGTTCTTGGATTACATCTCACCGGCTGGATGAACACCATCTAGTAGGCATGATGTAAAGTTTTGGGTTTTCTTTACAATCCTGACAGGAGACCACTTCTCCATGTACAGTACACTGGTAAATATGAAGTCTCTCAGAAACGGCTCCATGCGATCAGACTCGTGCCGATCGGTTGATTAACTGATCTTTATTGCGACTCAGACTGATTGAAATCTCACTGCAAACACCGGCCTCATTTCCTCCGCCGCTGCGCCCTGTAAAAGATTTTATTGTCCGCCGTTAAACTTTTTATACGTCCCATTAAACTTTTCCCAGTAATTACCCAGTCATGAAATACCTTATGGATGGAAAAGGTCACTGATGGCACTGGAATTCGGAATAAATGATTCTCATTCAGGACGGGACGTCTTATAGCAGCGGTTCTTAAACTTGGGGTTGCTGTAATACTGGTGTCACTGTCTGCAGTCAAGCAGGCTTTAATTTGTTGAACAGGAGTCCAAGGTTGTGTGATTAATTAGAGTGTCACTGTCCACGATAGAATTAGAAACTGCTGTGTTTTTATGGACCATGTGAGCAGAGGTTCCAGGGGCTTTAAAAAACCTCACTTGACTGTGGACGGTGTTTACCGTGTTTCAGCTGGTCCTCTCTTCGGTGTCTGATAGCCTGCAGTGTGAGGAAACTGGGCTGAGTGCACAAATCTGTCCTCACAAATCCGCTTCCCAGTAACAGCATTTATTTTACATGAGCTTTATGATGGAACATTTTCTGGATGGCGCACATTGGTGTTTCTCTCTCAGCTCTTTTTTATGGTGGATGGAGGACATGAATATTTGATCTGCTTTAATGAGCTTGATAATGGCTGAAATGAGATCAGAATACGACGGAGGAAATTCTTGCATTTCGACGCTCAGAAGCGGCGTCGGGTCGTCGGACGATTTAAACGCATGTCAGCTGATGGGAGCGTTAAATATCAGATCAGATCAGAGCAAGACAGAAGGTCCGAGTCATTTCAAAGAGACTTTATAATTCTGCCTCAGATACAGAGTCATCGCAGGTTAACCAAAAGTATGTGGACGCCTGACCATCAGCTTGTTCTACACATCATTCCACACCCCGAACATAATTATGAAGTTTCCCATCTTTAACTTCTCTGTTGATTTAAAATTGCATCTGTGATTTTGAACATAAAGGTCTGGCTGGCACTCAACTTTCCAATTCATCCCAAAGTCGTTTACAGGTGGTCCTCGACTTACGTCGGAGATCCGTTCCTACGGACGCGACGTAATGCGATTTTCGCCGTAAGTCGGAACCCACCTACATAAGCATCTACGTCACTCACATGGAGCACATACACAGTACAGTAATGAAGTGAAACAGTAAAAATACTGTAAATACTGTAAAAAATACCGCTCCGCTCGCCAACTAGTTCCTGTGCGAACCTTGTTTTTACATCTGAGGAATGATGCTGATGGGGGTGTGGCCCTCCATACACAGTCCCCGTCAGTGTATGAACTTAACTCGTGCAGTTGAAAAATGGAGTCTGTACTGACTGTACGTGCCGGAGGGGGCGCATGTCAGTTGAGAGGCGTCCTCAGTCAGCGGTGAAGGGTCGAATCAGTATAGAGGACGCAATCAGGGGAATTGGACACGACTAGATTAGGGGAGGAAAATAAAAGCCGTCCCTAAACTTTTGCTACTACTAAGTTGAAAGCGTATCATTTATTGGATGTGGCAGATTTAGGGGTCTGCACATACTGTATGTAAGAATCACCACAGTGTATCTGATCCTCATACCAGACTTGGCACAGTTTTTACGTCAGATGCCCATCCAGATGCAACCCTCCTATTTCTTTCTGCGTTTGGCTAGGCTGTTTCGGCCACCCGCAGATGGACATTAGCCAATCATGTCCATGCAGACACCCGACCGGCCAATAGCACAGCAGACATTCGAACCGTGGATCCCTAGATCTTTACTGCTGCCATTAAAGTGCACAAACACCTGAACTCAATAATTAGGAATAATTCTCATATATAAACGTATACTTAAAGTATGAGTAAATAGTATATCATTTAATTATGTATTAAAAGTACAAAAAAGAGTAGCAGTGGTAATAACTAAGGTCCTATATAATTCATGGTCGTGAAAATCACGCCATGGAGCTTGAAATGAGCGTTTATGGTTTGTGTTTAGTGATTTAACATCTTTCCTTCAAGTAGCGTTTAAGTGCCTCACGTTTATTGGTTAATCTGCACTATGAGGCGTCCTAGCAATCCTACGGCAATTCAAAATGTCCAAGATGTTTAAGTAAAGCAGCTAAACACACGACTCGGGTAACTGAGTTTGGAAAACTAACAACCAAACATATTTATATTATATTTACAGTACCAGTCAAAAGTTTGGACACACCTTCTCTTCAGTGGTTTTTCTTGATTATTTTTATTTTCTACATTGTAGATTAATACTGAAGACATCTAAACTATGAAGGAACACGTATGGAATTATGTAGTGAACAAAAAAATGTTAAACAAACCAGAATATGTTTTATATTTTACCAACTCTACCTCTGCACAGCACAACTGATGGTCTCAAACACATTAAAAAAGCAAGAAATTCCACAAATTAACTCTAGACAAGGCACAAACATTCATTGAAAACCATCCCAGGTGGCTACATCATGAAGCTGATTGAGAAAATGCCAAAAAGTGTGCAAGGCTGTCATCAAAGCAAAAGATGGCTACTTTAAAGAATATAAAATATAAAACATATTCTGGTTTGTTTAACACTTTTTTGTTTACTACATAATTCCATATGTGTTCCTTCATAGTTTGGATGTCTTCATTATTAATCTACAGTGTTGAAAAATAAAAAAAAATCAAGAAAAACCACAGGAATGAGAACGTGTGTCCAAGCTTTTGACTGGTACTGTACATTTTCAGCATTTGGCTGACCAGAGCGACTTACAGTACAGTGACAGTATACTGTCTAAGCAATTGAGGGTTAAGGGCCTTGCTCAAGGGCCCAACAGTGACAACCTGGCTGGGATGGTGCTTGAACCAGCGACCTTTTGATTACTAGTCCAGTACCTTAATCACTAGGCTACAACTGCCCTTAATTCTGTGGACACAATATTTGTATTTGAGACAGAACATGAAGTGGCGGCACTGTCGCCTCACAGCAAGAAGGTCCTGGGTTCAATCCCTAGGTGGGGCGGTACGGGTCCTTTCTGTGCAGAGTTTCTGAGCATGTTCTCCCCGTGTCTGTGTGGGTTTCCTCCGGGTACTCCGGTTTCCTCCCACAGCCCAAAAACATGCAGCCAGGCTAATTGGAGACACTGAATTGTCCTATAGGTACCAGCCGCTAGGATGCATAAACCAGTGCATTGTAGTGCCGGTCCCAAGCCTAGATAAATAGGGAGGTTCGTGTCAGGAAGGGTATCCAGCCTAAAAATTGTGCCAAATCAATAATGCGGCTCACGATCCGCCGGCGACCCTTAACAGGAACAGCCGAGGAAATAGAGAGAGACAGAACATGAAGCTTCGCACCGTCGCTGGACGTTGGAGGTGCTGTGTATTATAGTTTCTATTTATTCTATCATTCGATTTATGAGTGTTATTTAATGACTGCCGTGAAATGTGGCACCACCCAAGGCTCAAAACACTGCCCACTAGCTGTGAAGTTTAATCCAGCTCCACTGACCAGTTCTTTCGGTTGTATCCGGTTGGTTTTATGGTTCTCCTCTACATGAGAGCTGCTTTTCAGTCAGTGTCTTGTTTTTATACAATATTTAGCCTTTATAATATGATTTTAAATAAATAAAATGTATCTAAAAGTAAACGTTGATCGTTTCGTGGATCCTGATTGTAGTTCTCCTGCCCGGGACGTGGTGTTTGTTGTGTTTTCCCCAGTTCATCTCATCAGCAGATCTTGAGCTCTTCCATGAGCTGAGTCAGTGTTTCTCAGCTCATATTCTTCAGTCCCTCTGCTCTGCACATTTGAATGTTTTCCTGCTCTAAAAGCGCTGATTCAGCACGTCCGCCGATTAGCAAACACTTCATAATGATAAACCGAGCAGGACAGATGCTGAAACGTGCCCGGCAGAGCTAAACGAGCGAATATAAAAATGAACATTTTATTATAATCCCTAATGAGCAGTTGTCACCTTTAAGGTGAAGCTACTGGACTAGTAATCAAAAGGTTGCTGGTTCAAGCCCCACTGTGAGTCGCTTTGGATAAAAGCATCTGCTAAATGCTGAAAATGTAAATGTAATGAGATCTACACTCCTTGTTGGATTTTTTGCCTCTCTAACCAGCTTTCTCACAAAAGAAGTACACTTGTAATAATAATACAGTAATAACAATACAGAAACACAGTAATAATAACAACAATAATAATACAGTAATAATAATAATACAGTAATGATAATAATAATAATAACAATAGAGTGATAATAATAATAATATTAATACAGTAATAATGATATGTTAATAATTCAATAATAATAATAATACAGTAATAATGATAATGTTAATAATTCAATAATAATAATAATACAGTAATAATGATGATAATAATAATAGTAATAATGATAATGATAATAATTCAATAATAATAATAATACAGTAATAATGATAATGGTAATAATTCAATAATAATAATAATACGGTAAAAATGATAATAATAATAATAATAGAGTAATAATAATAATAATAGAGTATTAATAATAATAATAGAGTAATAATAATAATAATTGAGTAATAATATTAATAATACAGTAATAATGATAATGGTAATAATTCAATAATAATAATAATACGGTAAAAATGATAATAATAATAATAATAGAGTAATAATAATAATAATAGAGTATTAATAATAATAATAGAGTAATAATAATAATAATTGAGTAATAATAATAATAATAATAAAAACACAGTAATAATAATAATAATACAGTAATTATAATTATAATAATACAGTAATAATGATAATAATATTAATAATTCAATAATAATACAGTAATAATAATAATAACAACAACAATAACAATAATAAAAAAATACAGTAATAAAAAAAATAATAATACAGTAATAATAATAATAATAATATAATAACAATAATAATATAATAGTAATAATAATAATAATAATATAATAAAAATGATAATTATTAATAATAGTAATAATAATAATACAGTAATAATAATAATATAAAATAATAATCAGAATAATTAATTGTAATAATAATAATAATAATATAATAATATAATAATAATAATAATAATAATAATAATGATATAATAATAATATAATAATAATAATAATAATATAATAATAATAATAATCAGAATAATAATAATAATAATAATAATAATAATAATAATAATAATCAGAATAATAATAATAGATTTTGCTTAGTCGACTGAAAAAAAAAAACGGTGTGGGCGTGTCACCCGAAACAAACCACGTGCCTCTGGTCTCTGGAGTCGGGGGCGCGCACTGCTTGTGTGAGCGCGCTCGGCAGTCTGTAGACAGAGTTTGAATCCGGCGTGCACACACAAACACACGCGCGCCGCGTCTCGGGACGGTCGGTGACGCGAGAGCAGAGGTGTGAGTCCGCGCGCTTGCGGTCCGCTCGCTCGGGTTCTGGACGTCTTATCGGGCTCGTGTTCATCCTTTTATTCGGCTGCCGCGCGCTCTGTGGATGGGGCCCACGCGCCTCCGCCGCCGCCGCCGCTGCGCTCCGCTGCTCCAGGCGGGCCGATGGTAGCGCGCTCGCGCCGCCGTGCCGCACGGGACCATGGTGGAGAGGAGCGGCAAGTTCCTGTTCGCCGTCGTCGGCTCCGCGCTCTTCATGCTCATCCTCTATCAGTACGCCGCACCGGGAGCCGTGACCGCGAACTTCGGCTCTCGGCGCCCCTACGCACCTGAGGACGACGACGCCGACGCGTTCCCGACTCCCGACCCGCACTACGTTAAGAAGTACTACTTCCCGGCGCGCGACCTGGAGCGCGCGGTCGACTTCCAGATCAAGGGCGACGACGTGCTCGTGTTCCTGCACATCCAGAAGACAGGAGGTACCACTTTCGGGAGGCACCTGGTGCAAAACGTGCGGCTCGAGCTGCCCTGCGACTGCCGGCCCGGTCAGAAGAAGTGCACGTGCTACCGACCCAACCGTAAGGAGACCTGGCTCTTCTCGCGCTTCTCCACCGGCTGGAGCTGCGGGCTGCACGCGGACTGGACCGAGCTGACCAACTGCGTGCCGGGAGTCCTCAATAAGAAGGAGAGCAAGTTGCAAATCCAGAGGTGAGAGATGCCCACAGTGCACGAGCGTGCCCACACACACACACACTTTAGCTCTATATCAGTCCAAACTATACTGGACCACTGTAGGACCACCTTAAGCAGTTAATACTTCAGTAGTGGACTACCCAGATGCCCATAAAGGTACCAGTATTGAAGACATTGCAATGCACAATTTTGGTCAATGGAATGAGACCAGTACAGGACCAGTACAGGACCATCACTTACCAGATTTCCCCCAAACAGTGGACTAGTCACAAATATAGTCCAGTCTTAGTACTATGTGTGTGTGTGTATATCTGACTACAGCTAGTGACTTTCTTTGCACTCGTGTGTGTGTGTGTGTGTATGCTGTGAGTACAGGTAGTGACTTTCTTTGCACACACGTGTGTGTGTGTGTGTGTGTAGTTATGTGTATATGCTCGGACTACAGGCATGGCTGGATTACTGACCGGGCCAGTGGGGCCAGCGCCCAGGGGCCCTTGAGGTCAGGGGGCCCCGGGGGGGCCCTGGCCCAAAACATTTTGCGATGCCTTTCAACATTTATGATACAATATATTTTTTATTTCCGAGGGCCCTCCATTTTAAGGATCCTCTGACTATTAGGGACTTTGACCCCAGGGCCTCTTGGGGGCCTTAGCCTTGCTTTTGGGGCCCCTAGCCATGCTTTTGGGCCCTAGCCATGCTTTTGGGCCCTAGCCATGCTTTTGGGCCCCTTATGAAAATGGATGAGGCGTTGTGGCACTGCTCTGACTTCGACTTCTGGCTATTAGGGGTCCTAGGAAAGAGGGGGGCATATTTTTAGAGGGCCCTGGTTATGAGAGCCCCTACCAGGAGGCCCTAGAGAAGAGCAGGGCATACCATTAGAGGGCCCTTGATCACGAGGGCCCCTGCTATGGGGCCCTTGACTTCCATAGAAGTCGTTTACCATGGCTCCTTGACTTTCTAGGGACCTACAAATTGCCAGGCAAGCTACCATATTTCATAACAGACGTTTTGTTGCAAATATGCGATTCATCTCTTTGCCCAGGGGCCCAGACTATCCTTAATCCGTCCTTGACTACAGGTAGTCACTTTTTTGCACATACGTATGTAAGTGTGTGTGTGTGTGTTTGTGTGTGTGTGTGTGCGTGTAAGTATACATGTGTGTATGCTGTGACCACAGCTAGTGACTTTCTTTGCACTGGTGTGTATGTGTGTGTGTGTGTGTGTGTGTGTGTATGTGTGTGTATGCTGTGAGTACAGGTAGTAACTTACTTTGCACACGTGTGTGTTTGTGTATGTATTTATGTGTATATGCTCAGGCTACAGGTAGTCACTTTTTTGCACATACAGTGTATCACAAAAGTGAGTACACCCCTCACATTTCTGCAAATATTTCATTATATCTTTTCATGGGACAACACTATAGACATGAAACTTGGATATAACTTAGAGTAGTCAGTGTACAGCTTGTATAGCAGTGTAGATTTACTGTCTTCTGAAAATAACTCAACACACAGCCATTAATGTCTAAATAGCTGCAACATAAGTGAGTACACCCCACAGTGAACATGTCCAAATTGTGCCCAAATGTGTCGTTGTCCCTCCCTGGTGTCATGTGTCAAGGTCCCAGGTGTAAATGGGGAGCAGGGCTGTTAAATTTGGTGTTTTGGGTACAATTCTCTCATACTGGCCACTGGATATTCAACATGGCACCTCATGGCAAAGAACTCTCTGAGGATGTGAGAAATAGAATTGTTGCTCTCCATAAAGATGGCCTGGGCTATAAGAAGATTGCTAACACCCTGAAACTGAGCTACAGCATGGTGGCCAAGGTCATACAGCGGTTTTCCAGGACAGGTTCCACTCGGAACAGGCTTCGCCAGGGTCGACCAAAGAAGTTGAGTCCACGTGTTCGGCGTCATATCCAGAGGTTGGCTTTAAAAAATAGACACATGAGTGCTGCCAGCATTGCTGCAGAAGTTGAAGACGTGGGAGGTCAGCCTGTCAGTGCTCAGACCATACGCCGCACACTGCATCGACTCGGTCTGCATGGTCGTCATCCCAGAAGGAAGCTGACGCACAAGAAAGCCCGCAAACAGTTTGCTGAAGACAAGCAGTCCAAGAACATGGATTACTGGAATGCCCTGTGGTCTGACGAGACCAAGATAAACTTGTTTGGCTCAGATGGTGTCCAGCATGTGTGGCGGCGCCCTGGTGAGAAGTACCAAGACAACTGTATCTTGCCTACAGTCAAGCATGGTGGTGGTAGCATCATGGTCTTGGGCTGCATGAGTGTTGCTGGCACTGGGGAGCTGCAGTTCATTGAGGGAAACATGAATTCCAACATGTACTGTGACATTCTGAAACAGAGCATGATCCCCTCCCTTCGAAAACTGGGCCTCATGGCAGTTTTCCAACAGGATAACGACCCCAAACACAACCTCCAAGATGACAACTGCCTTGCTGAGGAAGCTGAAGGTAAAGGTGATGGACTAAACCCAATTGAGCACCTGTGGCGCATCCTCAAGTGGAAGGTGGAGGAGTTCAAGGTGTCTAACATCCACCAGCTCCGTGATGTCATCATGGAGGAGTGGAAGAGGATTCCAGTAGCAACCTGTGCAGCTCTGGTGAATTCCATGCCCAGGAGGGTTAAGGCAGTGCTGGATAAAAATGGTGGTCACACAAAATATTGACACTTTGGGCACAATTTGGACATGTTCACTGTGGGGTGTACTCACTTATGTTGCAGCTATTTAGACATTAATGGCTGTGTGTTGAGTTATTTTCAGAAGACAGTAAATCTACACTGCTATACAAGTTGTACACTGACTACTCTAAGTTATATCCAAGTTTCATGTCTATAGTGTTGTCCCATGAAAAGATATAATAAAATATTTGCAGAAATGTGAGGGGTGTACTTACTTTTGTGATACACTGTATATGTGTGTGTATGTATACATGTGTGTATATGCTGTGACCACAGCTAGTGACTTTCTTTGCACTGGTGTGTGTGTGTGTGTTTGTGTGTGTGTGTGTGTGTGTGTATGTGTGTGTATGCTGTGAGTGCAGGTGGTAACTTTCTTTGCACACATATGTGTGTGTTTGTGTATGTATTTATGTGTATATGCTCAGGCTATACAGTCACTTTTTTGCACATATACATATATGTGTGTGTGTGTGAGTATACATGTGTGTGTGTATGCTGTGACTACAGCTAGTGACTTTTTTGCACACGAGTGTGTGTATGTGTATATATACGTGTGTATATGCTAGTGAGTTTTTGCACATATGTGTGTGTATGTGTATGTGTGTGTATATGCATATGTGTGTGTGTATGTATACATGTGTGTGTGTATGCTGTGACTACAGCTTGTGACTTATTTTGCACACGAGTGTGTGTGTGTGTGTGTACTGTGACTGTAAGTAGTGACTTTTTAGTTCCCATATGTGTGTATATTGCTAGATTTGCCGGCTCGGGAGCAACTCGGCGTTCGCTCGGCGATGAAAACTCGGCTCTCGATCGCTAAGTGTGAACTATCCAACAACTCGATCCGATATTGCAAAAATATTTATTAACCTCCAACTCACTACAGAACAATCCATGCTATTCTTGTTGCCAAATCCACTCAGATTCATTTATTTTTCCTCCTTGATTTCATCACATCAGCGCACAAACACTTTGATCACTCGCTACTTGTTGACGTGCATTTTTGGACGTGGTATCATTAAACTTCTCGCATGTGTTTTTGTTTAAAAAAAACGGTATTCTAAATAGGTATTGTATCGGTATCGGTATCGGCAAGTACAAAAATACATGTACTCGTACTCGGTTGGGAAAAAATGGTATCGATGCATCCCTAGTTTCTGTGTGGGAATTTGTGCCCATTTAGTCCTGGCCTGGCTTGCAGTTGATGTTCCAATTCATCCCAGAAGATTTCGAATGGGCTGAGGTGATCATACCTGTTTGCGATGGGTGTGGCTAAAACGTTTATCTCTGATAATTAGGAAGGGAGTCCACATACGTTTGGCTGTATATTGCAAACACTCCGGTTGAGTTTGGTTTAGAGAAGCTCGTCCTCTCTCCTCTCTCGATGTGCTGCACCGAGTGAAAAAAACTCGCGCGTTTGTTGGCTGAACCAGATGAAGGCAAATCCAGCGGAATCCTGAGTGATGAACTCACACAGTCGCTCGCTCGTTCTCCTCCAGCCGGATGCAAACAGATATCGGCGGTACAGAATAACGTCGGCGCTCAGAGGTCTTTATCTCGCCGGGGTCCGGGCGGGCCGTAAATCCGCCCGATGGTGAGTGAGTCCGTTTACTGCGATAGAAAGCCGCGAGTGGGACTCGGCCATAAGCTTTGTTTATACGTACGATCGGTTTGGGATTGCACCGGCCCCCGATGGGCAGTAAGCGGTGGAAAATTACTGCATAATGAAGCAGCTGACTTCTAAATAACAGGAGAAGTTCCAGCGGCGTGGACGCACCGGGCGAAACAGAGCCGGGATGAACCGGAAGCTTGAGGCTGTTCATAAAATGTGCAAAGAATTTAATCGTGTCTATATATTAATGGATAATAAAGGATTTGATGCACATAATCTAAGCAATTGAGGGTTAAGGGCCTCGCTCAAGGGCCCAACAGTGACAACCTGGCAGTGATGGGGCTTTAACCAGAGACCTTCTGATTACTAGTCCAGTAGCCTAACCAATAGGCTACAACTCATACAGTTCTGTGAAAAAGTGACTGGCTTATTTTTAATCGTCTCCGATAACATAACAGCTCTCGTGGTGGTTCGATGGAGTTCTAATATCTTAGTAATGTCTTTGTAAGCCATTCCAGACTGACATATTAAAATATTTATGATATATATTATAAGATATATATAATTCTGGAACACAGCGTGTCTCTGAAAGCGAGGTCTGGCTCACGGTGGATATTCCGTTTCGTCCCAAGGCTTTTCAGCAGGATTGAGGTCTCTGTGAAACGTCTGAGCTTGATAATCATTAATTAAGAGGGGCGTCCAGATACTTTTGGGTCATATACAGGTGTGAGTTGTGGGTGTGTCTGTGGGCGATGTTACACCCCCCATCCCAGAGTCAATCGCAGATTTGCACCTTTGCCCCAAATGTCCTAAATATCGATTACAGAACCATGTGGATTGGGACACAGCCGTGGACGCTATCGTGGAGGCTATCGACTTTTCTGTAAGCTGGTCTTTTGGATGAGCTGCAATTAGCTGGTCAGGGTCACGGTGGGCGCCATTCACTGGGCGAAGGGTAGGAAACAACCCGCGCAGGTCACCAGTCCATCACATGGCACATAAACTCACAAACGAGCACCAGGAGGAAACACGCACAGACACGGGGAGAACATGCACACTCCACACAGAAAGGACCCGGACAGCTCCAGCTGGGAATCGAACCCAGGACCTTCTTGCTGTGAGGTTACAGTGCTACCCACCGAGCCACGCCCCCTTTGTCATGTGTGAACAGTGCTGTACCCCCGAAACTGAGACTCACTCTGTATGCTTTATGTGTATCTGTTGTAGGACACAGGACTAGTAATCCAAAGGTTGCTGGTTCAAACCCCACCACTGCTAGGTTGCTGCTGTTGGGCCCTTGAGCAAGGCCCTTAACCCTCAATTGCTCAGGCTGTATACTGTAACTGCAATGTAAGTCGCTTTGGATAAAGGCGTCTGCTAAAACCCGAAAATGTAAATGTTCCTCCACCTCGACTGGACAGCAGGGGTCGCTATTGCAGCAGCACTGAGGAGAAACCAGATACGATCGTTCCTCCTTCAGACGTGGTCAAGTTGTGTCTGTTGAACGTCCGGTCAGGAGTTCTGGACCTCAGGAGCTCAGGATCTGGAACTGTCCACCGTGCCGGGCTCTGGTGAAGGATGACAGACCATTATATTCATCGGCGTGTCCGTGTGGACGGCGCCTGAACCGAGGAAGACGCAGCAATAAAATATCTGGTGCTTATAATAAGGAATTAAATCTTTTTTTGCTCCACATCTGACGGATCTGCTCTATTTAAAGACGCTGCAGCAGATTTCTGGGTCCCAGGCCGATAAGCTGGCACAGAAAATGCAGCGGCGCTGCCGTCGTTCGGTTTCATTTCTCAGATGCACACGTAGCTCATTCTGGTTTTCAGGTGTCGTTTTAAAGTCCATCCGTCTGGTTCATTTTCCGCTCAGCTTCATCAATGCAGACCTGAAGTCGAAGCAGTGGTGGGTATACAATCACTGACTGTAGCACTGTTGCCCCCTGTACCCACTGACCAGGTAGTTAGGTACATCAGTGTTGTTGGGATTGGAGCTTTGCTAAAGCTTGAAGGTGATATAAAGCTTGCTGGACTGTGGACAGTATGACCTGTATTGTTATGGTGGTTCTTGGATTACATTTGATGTGTTTTCAGGGGGGTGAGCTGCACTCCACCATCACTCATGCAGACTTAATGTCAAAGCAGTTGTGGGTAGACAATCACTGACTGTAGCTGTGTTGCTCTGTACACTATCGCCCCCTGTGCCCAGTTTATTAATGACCCTCATAGGACACCGACTGACCAGATGATGTTTAACCATTCTCAGCCCTGCATGTTGCACTTGGTAATGTGTAGTAGGTACATGATTGTTGTTGGGATTGAAGCTTTGTTCAAGGTTTTGAATTCTTTTCTACCCAGCAGCATCAAAGCCCATGGTGATATAAAGCTTGCTGGACTGTGGACAGTATGACCTGTGTTCTAGCAGACCTGTTGTGAGCTGCACTCCACCATCACTCATGCAGACCTAGAGTCAAAGCAGTTGTGGGTATACAATCACTGACTGTAGCTGGGTTGCTCTGTACACTGTCAGCTTCTGTATTCTGTTCATTCACTGACCAGATGATGTGTTGTATACTGGACACGGTTGCACTTGTATAAGTGTAGTAGGTACATCAGTGTTGTTGTGATCACAGCTTGACTAGGTTCAGCATAAAGCCTGAGGTGATATAAAGCTTGCTGGACTGTGGACAGTATGGCCTGTGTTCTAGCAGACCTGTTGTGAGCTGCACTCCACCATCACTCATGCAGACTTCAAAGCAATGTGTGGGTATACAATTACTGACTGTAGCTCTGTACACTTTGTGCCTGTAATCTGTGCTTTGTCACTGACCAGATAATGTTTGAATGCTGGACCACTCTCATCCCTGTAATGACATGGTAATGACACTTGTATAAGTGTAGTAGGTACATCAGTGTTGTTGGGATCGCAGCTTGACTAAAGGTTCAGCATCAAAGCCTGAGGTGATATAAAGCTTGCTGGACTGTGGACAGTATGACCTGTGTTCTAGCAGACCTGTTGTGAGCTGCACTCCACCATCACCCTTGCAGACTTAGAGTCAAATCAATGTGTGGGTATACAATCACTGACTGTAGCTCTGTTGCTCTGTATACTGTCGCCCCTATACTTTGTTCATTCACTGACCAGATGATGTGTTGTATGGTGGACACGGTTGCACTTGTATAAGTGTAGTAGGTACATCAGTGTTGTTGGGATTAAAGCCTGACTGAAAGTTTAGCATAAAGCCTGAGGTGATATAAAGCTTGCTGGACTGTGGACAGTATGACCTGTGTTCTAGCAGACCTTTTGTGAAAGCAAAGTGTGGGTATACAATCACTAACTGTAGCTCTGTTGCTCTGTACATTAATTGACCAGATGATGCTTGAATGGTGGACCATTCTCAGTCCTGTAACGACATGGTAATGACACAGCTGCACTCGTGTAGTACTATGAGTAGTAGGTACATGATTGTTGTTGGGATTGAAGCCCATATTCAAGCAGACCTGTTTTTTTTTTTTATGGTTCTTGGATTACGACTGGACTTGGATCCATCCCCTTGATGAAAATATCGCCGATTTATGCTTTGCAACAGGCGCAGTCGAACTAGCCCTATTTATACGGGCACAGAAAAGCCACCAGTCAAGCCAGAACGTATTTCAGAACGAAGCCCGCCGATGATAGAGCGGGACGATGGAGCGGATTATATCGCCCCATGATCGCTGATATCATTCAAGGCCTCTCCAAATGTGCTTGATGTGGCAGAGGGCGGCGGCGGCGGCATCCACCGAGGGTGAATGAAGAGAAATGACTCCCACCGCACCGGCTAAACGACTCTCGACTCCGTCTCTGGGGACTCGTCCAGGCTAACGCAGATATATTTGAAACGCCGATCGTTTCTCTCTATTTTGGCCCTCCACCCACGCTGAAGGAGCATTTGCGGCCACTAAAAACACATTTAAAGGACAAAAGTATGTGGACACCTGACGATGAGCTGTTTGGACTTTTAGGATTGTTCGGGATGTAGACAGGGCTTAACGTTACGCCGTTCCAGGCTGACCTGTCCAGGTGTCTGATCAATTCTGCTCACTCTCCAAAACGTTGGTTCAGGTAACATTCGGCGCCCGAGTGGTTCTCCAGGTCCAGGCGGGCACCAGATGGCCCGTCTCTCTGTGCCAGCTCCCCGCTGCCAGGTCCCTGGCTTATCCGGTCCTCCCGGGCCAGGCCTCGGTGACACGCTGACTCTGGGATGTAGGCTGACGTCTGTGTGCTAATCCCATCAGATCAGCGTGGATTATACGCAGCCACCGTCCAAATCCTGTTACGCCCTCGTTCGGATCTCGCGCCCGTCTGCCCGTCTGCACGTCCGCTGTCGCCAGGGTGCACGTCGGGTTTCGCAGTGGAGCGTAACGTGTTTTATTAATAAAAGCTCTTAGCGTTAGCAAAAACGGCTTAAATGATAAAAAGCTGGTTTAGCTTAGTGGCTGTTTTTGTCCGTCTTGCTCGACCGTTTTATTCATGAAATGCTACTAAAATCATGCTTTTGTCCCAATTTAGATGTACCCAATTAGTCTCCCGCTGCTGGGGACCCTCATGGCATCTAAGGAAAGTATATCTACCTGACAAGTCCTGCCTCCGACGTGCGTGCGATCCACCGTCCCCTTCTTATTCGCCCATACGTTGATGGATTGGCGTGCGAGGCCAGTCTTGCGCATGGAGAGTCACACGTTCTCTCCGCGTTCCTCTACTACTAACCAGGGTCCTTACACAGAATCAATGACCCCACCCCTTTTGAGTACGGTCTTTACCCACCCAGCAGACTAGTGGCTGATTTTATCTGCTGCATCGTCTGTGCTGCCCACGAGGGGGCGCCCAGCCGACCGGTAGCAGAGCTGAGATTCGAAATCCCACTTCGCCACTTGATTTTTTAGTGATAGAGGCGCCCTCTACTGGGTGTATTCCTGCCTCGTACCCAGGGACCCACTAAATGAATGATTCATCCCTCCTTCTGATTAGCACTCGATTGTAATTCGGATGTCCCGGACGTACCCTCGGGCACCGCGGTGGCAGGTAAAAGCCCTTCGGTGATTTTTACAGATTGATTTCCCCTGCTGCTGCTGCCGACAAATTGCCATGCATCGACTGATTAGCAAACATATTTATTATTCAGAATTAGCGCCTCCACGGTTCTCCGCGGGAGCTGGAACTTAGCCGAGCTTTAATTAGGTGAGACTCGGATCTGACTCGCTCCTCTATACTCCTGTGCTAGCTCAGCAGGTGCGCCCATTGCCACGCAGATACAAATACTTTGGTTCTGTGGGTAAGTTTTAGCACAGATGTCTATAATGACCCACTGGGAGCAAAATCCAGTACAAATACCAATACAGGACATGAAGTTACCACGTCTAGAACTAGAACTAGAACTATGGGCATTACAGACGTAAACAAACTACCTCTGAACCTTCACCAGGCAGCCAAGAGTCAGTCTGGGTTGAGTCAGGCATCTTCATGAGGGAACTCTGGTGTAGGGCAAACCATTTGCCAAAAAGCAGATTATAAGGGGTCACCTGGTCCAGCTTACTGGTCCATTATAGATCACCGAAAACCCCTACTGGCTCACCAGGGCAGCAGGCTAACACATGCTTCCTCTGACACTTGTGAGGCCACTAGGGCCATCTTTCACCCCTAGGCACTGCATATTGTGTCTGTTGGACACCCGAGCAGGCTTTTAATCTAGACATGTGTTGTAATACTGGACTAGTAATTAGAAGGTCGCTGGTTCAACACCCATCACTGCCAGGTTGCCACTGTTGGGCCCTTGAGCAAGGCCCTTAACTCTCAGTTGCTTAGACTGTATACTGTCACAGTCTTGTAAGTTTCTGCTAAATGTAAAAAGGTGATCGCAGGTCGTAATTTATTCATTCATTTATTGTTGTACCATCGTGTTATACTGGTCAGGGTCACGGTGGGTGCAGTTCACTGGGCGAAAGGTAGGAAACACCCTGGACAGGTCGCCAGTCCATCACAGAGCACACACACACACACACACACACGACTGCATGTCTTTGTACTGTGGGAGGAAACCTATACAGACACAGGGAGAACATGCAAACTCCACACAGAAAGGACCCCGATCGTTCCAGCTGGGAATCGAACCCATGACCTTCTTGCTGTGAGGTGACAGTGCTACCCACTTCATTCAGTCAAAGCATTTAGCAGACGCCTTCATCCAAAGCGACTTACAGTACTGTGACGGTATACAGTCTAAGCAATTGAGGGTTAAGGGCCTTGCTTAAGAGCCCAACAGTGGCAATCTGGCAGTGGTGGGGCTTGAACCAGTGACCATCTGATAACTAGTCCAGTACCTTAACCACTAGGCTACAACATTCCTACAAATGGCTTTGTTTCTACAAATTGAAAACTGTTAATATAAGTAAATTAAAATATAAATAAATTGTGATGTTTGGCTGTATCGTCCAGCCCTGAGCAACATGGACCAGACGTATTCTTGTGGTAAAATTTCCCAAGAATGCCGGGGTGTTGGGATGGGGGGGGGGGTGCACCCGAAGCGACCGACAAAGGCTTAGAGGCCCCACTTCACCCCGGACACAAAGGGCGAGTCCCGGCTGGAGAAAGCTCGGGGTTTTACTGCCTCTCCACGCCGCATTATATCATTTAGTGAAGAATCATTGGCAGCTTTGCGAGCGCCGATCCAAAATGTAGGAAAAGGGCAAAAAGTCGAGCTTCTCTGAACGGCTCTCGTGACGTCGTGACGTCGTTCCTCAGCGAAGAAAGACACGCTCGGAAAATTCCGGCCCTCCTTTTAAGAATTAACCCAGCACAGGAAGAGTCGATCCCCCTTGGTTTAATCAGTTAGTCTTGGCCTTGGAACCCCTGATCGGTTGTATAAGACGATGCTTTGCATGTTTGGTATGATTTATTTATTTATTAGGATTTTAGCATCATGTTTTACACACTTTGGTTACATTCATGACAGGAACGGTAGTTACTCATTACACAAGGTTCATCAGCTCAAGTTTAGTATCAAACACAGTTTGAATATAATGGATTACAATTTTGTAACCCTAGTTTACCTCACTTGTATGTCTTTGGACTGTTGGAGGAAACCATGACTCCCGGAGGAAATCTATGCAAACTCCTCACAGAAAGGACCCGGACCTCTCAACCTGGGAATCGAACCCAGGACCTTCTTGCTGTGAGCCACCGTGCCGCCAGTTTGATATAAGACTTCTCCAGGTTGGCAAAACAGACAACGAACGAAAACGTCCACTAATGAGGACAGTGGACTAGTGATCAGAACCTTGAGCAACCTTGAGAACCCTCAGCTGCTTGGATTGTATACAATTGCCGTATACAAATACTGGGACTTTGTGGGATAAGATTGGACGCACCGGTCCTAAACCTTCTAGCAGACCTCTGGCTTCCCGAGAAGGTCGTATTCAATTTATAATAACAACTAACAGCACTTGCAGTTGACCAGGACGTCTCCAGCAGTTTGGCTGGGTCAAATCCCCTGCTCTTGTGGATCAGTGGTGCCAAGAGGCAGAGTGATACCCACAGGGATAAAAAAAAGCCTTATGGAACCTGTGTATCAGGCTGGAGATGGACAGACTTCACAACTACTGGCTGGATTATTATTAGAAATTAAAAAATTTGCAAAATTTTAAGATTAGAAGATTGACCACTGGTGCCTCCATCGGCCAAGCTTGAATAATCCTAGCAAAGTCAATAATGAAATAATAATGAAAGATGTGAGAACTTCCTGAGATGACCATTTGCTTCTGAATGTGGTTGAACCAGTTGACCAGCAATTTGACCTCTCCTACTGTAAAGACATGGAGTGTGAAGGAACTCTGGTGGCTTCCACAGAGCCCTGACCCAAACCCCACCGAACACCTTTGGGATAAATTGAATGCAAGCAATGATTGGGGCATTATGGTGGATCATCGGTGCCTGACCTCACTAATGCCATTTTGATTGAATGGACACACGTTCCCAGTTTGAAGATACACTCCAAAAGCTCAAGAACTTGTGGCAAGCCTTGTGTGTTGACTTACTGGACTATTGTGTGGAAGGCCACTGTTGGACCCCTGAGTAACGCCCTTCGGAGCAAGTCGCTTTGGAGGAAAGTACGTCCAGTAAATGCTGTTCATGAATGGTCAGGCAACTATGGGCGCTCATACTGTAGTTCCATCCAAGCTAATAAAGAAATATTTGGCCCTAAAACACCCCTGATTTTTGGCTGTGCTGTCATTATTATGCACTGTGCTAACATCCTCGTGCTGTGTTATCTCCTCAGAGCAGGGTCGAAGAGAGGTTGGAGAAAGCACCAGCCCTTGATTTATTGCCTCTGCAGAGCAAACGGGAGGGGAGGGCATCGAGAAAAGAAAAGGGGAGGATATTCAGGGCTCGAGGTAGACGTGACGTCCTAGCTTCAGACGGATTTAGTGTTTTAGGGTCAGGAGGAGAAAGAACGGACCGACCTTTGGTGCAAATTCGGATCCTTTTTCCCATCCCGGCTGTCCGGGACTTGCCTGCGAGTCTGAGAGGCCCTTGGGAAATCCCTAGTGTGCCAGTTAGTCTGTCAGCTCTTCACAACACGGAGCTGCGCTGATGGTTCATTTCAAATAAGCAAGCGAAAAGGCGAGATAAAAAGAAAAGCAATGAGAAAGAGTCAGTCCGGCTCCCGACCGTCCCTCGCCGGTGGATCCCCCGCTGTGCTATTCTCCGAGAGGCCACGCTCGGCCGTGGAAACTTTCTGCCGGATCGCTGCTTTTCACATTTCCTTTAGAAAGCACTTGAAGCGACGACGTGGCCTATAAAACAATATTTGCTCATGAATTAATCATGTGATTGTTTTTTATTTAAAACGCTCGTAAATCCGACACCGGTTCAAGCGGAGCGCTGTCACGTTTCAAGTGTGACGTTTGAAGACGGACGAGGCACTTCTGTTCTCTCGAGTGTGTAAGCATGCCCTTGACATCTTCCTACGCTGAGGGAACCTGTCGTTTCTCAAGGAGGCGCTGGGTCAAATCCCCAGCTCATGATCAGTGGTGCAAAGAGGCACAGGGATAAAAAACCTGTCGGATTAAGAGAATTTACAACAATGGTTCGATGATCGATGATTATTACTGGGGCTGTCACGATTAAAATTTTTAATCGCGATTAATTGACTGATGCAAAAATAACTAAACCAAATTTATTGCAAGAACATGTTTCCCAATAAAAAAAAAATTAATAAAATTATGATGAAATTATTAAATCTAAATTATCTTTAGAAAGCCAGCCAATGCCTATATAGAGTTGTTAACAGCTACCTTATCTATCAGCCAATTTAAGATGACAAGTCTGTTCACATTATCTGGCAAAAGTAAGAATCATCTCATGTTCGTAACCCTGCCACTGAAAACAGGCGCTCAGGGTACTAATATGAACCATTTCTAGATGCAAGACGTGTAACGTCATGTAGACCCACATCGTTAACTATGTTAAAGTGTCTACAGTCCATTGCGATCCATTTAACGCCTGTGTTTGTAATGTTCCCACGACGTGTACAGTTCATGGACTTTCCATCCAAATTCCTCTGAAATAAAGTTAGACCGAGTCTGAGCTCATTTAGTCTGTAACGTGTATCCGTGCGGTCAGACGCCCGACGAGACAAATCCGGGCTCTGACCAAAGATGATATTAAAGCGTCACTTAATTTTGTCTAGTGATGATTTTTCACGCTTTTTAAAAACAAAAATGATTATTTAAAATACCCGATATTGTAATTTGTAACTCACAACCGCAAACCGGAGAAAGAGCCGTGTTATCGCTATACAGTATAAACACAATGTTACTGTGTTAAAGCAGCGCAAATTACTACAGTGACGTATGTTTAAAATAGCACAAACATAGCCCAATAAAACATTGTTAGATGAAAAATTTTAATCTTGATTCATTTCTTTAATCGCGATTAAAATGTTAACGCATTAATTGCATGAATTAACGCAATTAAGGACAGCCCTAATTATTGCTTATTAAAAAAAGAATAAAAAATGAGAAGATTAGAACATATGACCATCGGTCATGCTTGAATAAACCTAGCAAAGAAAATAATAAAATAATGGAATAATAAATGAAATTATGAAATAATCTGAGTTGCTTTTAGCATGTTTTATCATACAGTTTGTCTCATTCGAGGAGCTTTGAAAAGGTCAGCGTCAAACTGGGTCAAAGTTCAATCGGGTGAACTTTGAGCGGCACAGCAAGTCAAGTCAGAACAATAATAAAGCAAATCAATGACATAAAATGCAGTGAAATACATATAGCAAAATAAAATCAATGCAAATAAAGCAGTTGCCAGAGAAAAAGCCAGGATTTAAAACGATCAGTTGTAGGGGACGTCTTAATAAAAAGTGGCAAACTGTTCCATATTTTCTTGGCAGCCACAGAGAACGCCTTTGGACCTCGTCTGAGTGCGTGGGACAGTTAAAAGCAACTGGTCAGAAGATCCTAAAATTCTGGAGGTAGAATGAGGACAGATGAGATTAGATATATAGTATAGGGCTTCGCTGTGGAGAGCCTTAAATACGAATAAAAGAACCTTAAATTCTACACCAGTGAGTAACCGAGCAGCTGCGTTTGAACAAGCTCATGTGAATGCGCTCTTAGCAGGAGAAGCATCAGTCTGTGATTGTGTTGCGGCACTGTGGTGGACTGAGTAGCTGGCGTCACTTGGGGAGCCGAACATGTTAGCTCTGTTTTGAAAGTTTTCCTTTGCTAGCTTGCTGAAAGCGCACTCCATAGGAAACAACGGCACGGTCGGCACAAAAGTGAATTCGCCCTAGAGGGAGAAGCATCAGTCTGTGATCGTGTTGCAGCACATTGGTGGACTGAGTAGCTGGAAGCTGACAGCTCTGCCCTAGAGCTCTCACCTTCGCTAGCTCAGTGTTCTTCATCATGCCGATCATGTTAGCTCTGTTAAGAAAGTTTTCCTTTGCTAGCTCGCTGGTAGCGCAAAGTGTCACATCGCACCGCGTCATATCAAACAGTTCGTCTCATTGGAGGAGCTTTGAAAAGATCAGCGGCAAACTGGGTCAAATTTTAATCAGGTGTGGTGCGGCAAGCGCAAAAATTGTGAGCACAACATTGCAAAAGTGCGACACTCCATAGCAAACAACGACACATCCGGCGCAAAAGCAGTTTTGCTGCTTCTCATGTGAACACACCCTTAGAGGGAGAAGCATCAGTTTGTGATTGTGTTGCGGCACCTTGGTGGACCGAGTAGCTGACAGCTCTGAGAGCTCTCGCCTTCACTAGCTCAGTGTTCTTCATCTTTTTATTTGCATTGCAGTCGTTACTCAGGGAGCCGATCATGTTAGCTCTGTTTTGTAAGTTTTCCTTTGCTAGCTCGCTGGTAGCAATTTCAGTTCTTTATTGGTTCTTTTTCTGTTTTGTTCTGTTCAGCCTTCAGTTCCTTTCGGATTCTGCGACTTGATTTCTTGGCAGGAGCTACTGAGGAGGAAGAGTAGTCGTGTCTCCAGGCTATGAGATTTGAAGTCAGTAGGAATTACTTAGACAGCGCAGTCATGTTAAGCTAGATTAATCTGCAGTGCCGAGCCTCCGAACGTCCCCCGAGAGGACATCTGAGGACCGTGCCTGCTGACACTTATTCTCAGCCAGAACCTCCGCTGCTCCTCCACCGATCTTATCTCACGATCTCCAGCGCGACGGCTTTCTGTTAGGTGAGCTCTCGTATCGACTGCGAGGTGACAAATGTGATTAAAACGATCGGTTTAAGGAGGCGGCGTTTTCCACAAATCATGTCAGGCTTGTTTTGGACGTGTTAGAAAGCTACTGACCATGAAAACCCGAACGAACAGAAGAACGTCGGACAGAAGGTAGAACGTCATTTTTTGCTCGGCGTTTAAAAATATCGAACAAATCTGTTAGGCCATCACACGTTCCTGACCCCTGTGTTTTGACCTGGTCTTCTCAAACACACAATGTCTGGGCGTGGCTCACATTGTTCTAAAAGCTGAGGTCAGAGCTCAGGGTCAGCCATTGTACAGTGGACAAATGGAGCAGACAGGGTTAAGGGCCTTGCTCAAGGGCCCAACAGCGGCTGCAGAGCTGAGCCTGGATTCGAACCGACAATCTTCCAACTGATAGCTCAAAGCTCTACCCACTACGCTACCACTGTCCCCATAAACACAAACCATAACCCCTAACCCCAAACCTTTAACCCTATACCCTAAACCTTAACCCCTAACCCCAAACCCTAAACGTTTAACCCAAACCTCTAACCCTAAACTCTAAATCTAAACCCTTAGGCTTACTAAACACTTAGGCTGACTTGTACTTATTTACTAACATTTTGTTCCATTCTTTTCCATTTCCAAAAAAAAAAAAAAAAAAAGGCACTTGGGTTCTAACAGGTTTTAGCAGATTTATGTTCTTCGACTGTTGTTTACCTAAACTTGAGAAATGAAATGTTCACTATGGAAGCACTTCTGTAAGTCGCTCTGGATAACCCTAACCCTAACCCTAAACCCAACCCCTAACCTCAAACCCTAAATCCAAACCCTATCCGTAAACTCTAACCCTAAACCCTAATCCAAATTGTAACCCCAAACCCTAACCCTAAACTCTAACTGTACACTCTAACCCTAATTTCTAACCCTAAATCCAAACCCTATCCCTAAACCCTATCCATAATATTTAACCCTAAACCCAAACCCTAAACATTAAACCTTAAACCCAAACCCTTACCGTTAACCCTAAACCCAAACCCTAAACCTTAACCTCCAACCCTAAACCCTAACCCAAACTCTAAACCCTAACCTCTAACCATAAACCCTTACCTCTAACTTTAACCCCTAAACTTTTAACCCTAAACCATAATCTCCAACCCTAAACCCTAACCATAACCTCTAACTCTAAACCCAAGCCCCAAACCCAAAGCTTCACCCATTAGGCTACCACTGTCCCTATAAACATGATACACTAAACAACCAAAAGTATCTGGACGCCTGAT
Organism: Trichomycterus rosablanca; assembly: GCF_030014385.1. Classification (NCBI taxonomy): domain Eukaryota; kingdom Metazoa; phylum Chordata; class Actinopteri; order Siluriformes; family Trichomycteridae; genus Trichomycterus; species Trichomycterus rosablanca. The sequence goes on along the minus strand of NC_085991.1, from coordinate 2,904,662 downwards.
CTTCACCAGACTGGACATCTCATTCTGAAACCAACAGCATTGATTATATAAGGGGGACAGCAGCCTCCTTTCTGCTTTAAAGACCTAGGGTTAGGGTTAGTCCTGACCTCCTAAGTCCTGAGGAAATTCTTTCCAGAAGAGTGGAGACTGTTATGGTCGTACGTCCACATATTTTTGACCATATAGTGTTTGCTTTAATGTCAGGAAACCCTCGACCGTTCTCGATCTTATCTCGTGTGCTTGCGCTGTATTTTTTTCGTACCGGGATCGACGCGGCCGCTGTCCGTCCTTCTCGGTCGTTCGGAAGTAGCTCAGCGGCTATCAGAATGGGATCAGATCTCCACTGTTGATACCCGACTCGGATCACGTCACGCCACGGCGCTCGACCGGCTCCAGAACTCGTCTGATGACCTTGGCTCGAGGTCGTGCGGGCGCGCTGACGAGCGAGATGGTTATGAAACCCTAAACCTAAACTTTAACCCCAAACCCAAACTCTATCCCTAAACTCTAACCATAACCCAAACCCTAAACCCTGTACTCTAACCCTAACCCCTAACCCTAAACTTGATCCCTAACCTTAAACTCTAACTCTAAACCTTAACCCTAACCCAAACCCTAAAGCTAAACTTTAACCCTAACCCCAAACCCAAACTCTATCCCTAAACTCTAACCATAACCCAAACCCTAACCCCTAAACCATAACCCGAAGCCTAACCCTAAACCCTAATCTTAAACTCTAACCCTAAATGTTAACCCTAACCCTATTCCTAAACCCAAAGCCTAAACTGTAACCCTAAACCTTAAACTCTAACCCATAACCCTAAACTCTAACCCTAAACCATAATCATAAACACTAAACTCTAATGCTGAACCCTAACCTCTAACCCTATACTCTAACCATAAACCCTAACCCTAACCCTTAAACCTTCGGATGTTGGAGGGAAATTTAGAGTGGAAGGTCAAGACGGACTCTCTGGTCGTCCCTCAGACGCCTCTTTCTTGCTCTCTCTCTCTCTCTCTCTCTCTCTCTCTCTCTCTCTCTCTCTCTCTCTCTCTGACACATTCTCTTCTCTCTCGCGGCTCGGATTCGCCGCTCACGTCTCCAGCAGATTGTGTAACATAACTCGAGCAGACGCTCCATATGGCCTCGGCGTTCTCGCCTTTGCTCGAGTCCGGCTGATTGATGCGAGGCCGCTCAGGGAGCGATCGCTACATTAACTCACTCCAAAACGCCTCCAGATTGGCCGAGCGGGGGCAGTTTTACCCCGAATACGGATCCGAACCCGTCCCGTTTCCTCGTCGCGTCCTTCGTTCGGACCGGTGATGGGAATCTGACGCTCGGTGATGCGTGAGCTCGGCGGCGAGTCACGGAGTCGCGTTAGAAACTTGCAGTTTGGGGCTGAGGGATGAGCAGCGCCTGGCTTCAATTTGGGGAGCTCAATTTCGGTTGTACCCATTCTGAGGTGAACTACAGTCCATAAAATTTCTGATTGGTCATTCCTGAGCAAAACCACGGGCATTAAATTAAAGCTGGCACAACTGTATGGACAAATCAGTTTTTATTAGGGATGTTCCCATCCGATCTCAAAGATCAGAATCGGGCTCAATCAAGGCATTTTTTTACATTTTCAGCATTTAGCAGACGCTTTTATCCAAAGCAACTTACAGTTATGACTGAACATGATTTTAAGCAATTGAGGGTTAAGGGCCTTGCTCAGGGGCCCAACAGTGGCAACTTGGTGGTGGTGGGGCTTGAACCGTCAACCTTCTGATAACTAGTCTAGTACCTTAACCACTGAGCTATCACTGCCCCTGATTTTTACCGAGGCCGATCCTAAATGTCCGCATGTCGCTCGACCATCCCACCCTCAGACACGCCCACTCGATCGAGCTTTACATTTGCTGCTACCCACCATGTGTCCTCTTCACGTTGCTTGTACATACTTCAGTACTAATTCTGGTTTCTGTAATACACACTGTACACTGTATGACCGTAAGTATTCGGACGCCTGACCATGAGCTTGTTGCAGACTCTGTAGTATGTCTGTGGGGATTTGTGACAGCATTCGTACGGCCGGGCGCCGATGTCGATGTTCCAGTTCGTTCTAAATAAAAATTACAAGTGGTCACGCTGCTGTTTCTGTTTTTTTGTCCGTGGTCTGTACCGCAGTGCTGTGGCGCGCTCGAGTCGCTTCGGAACTCTGTTAGTTGCCTCATTTTGCTTGAATGCATTTTAGTCAATATGTGTCGAGACCATAAGTATTCGGACACCTGACCATGAGCTTGCTAGAGTTCTTTTCCACCTCTTTTCTGAAAGGCTTCTCACTAAGACTTTGTAGTATGTCTGTGGGATTTTGTTCCGGTTCATTCCAAAGCGGTGGAGTGCGGGATGGGCGAAGGATGGGGCGGCGGGATTCGGGGCATCGCCTCAGGGTTGGCGGGGACATTCTTTATTGACTGAATTACACATGGGCTCACGGCCCAGAGGATTAAAATTTCACACATGGGTGAATCGACCGGCTTCCCAGGGTCTGTGTACTGAGCTCTGTGCACCACATGGGACCAAAAGTATTCGGACGCCCCTTCTAATACTGAAGTGTTTCAGCCATGGTGTAATAAATCAGTCATCTAAATGACTGCGCTCTATTAAGATATGAAGGAAAGCTCACCATCAGCCCCGGTGAACAACTTTGGAATGAACCGGAACCTTGACGGAGGCTTTCTCGACCGACATCAGTGTCATCTTTTGACTGAAAGGGCACAAATTCCCACAGTCTTGTGAGAAGCCTTGGAGGTGAAAAGATCACCCTGTGGACCCTTACTTATTTAAACATAATGGTAATCTAGAGTGGTCAACACACCTTCTGCATGTTCTTGAACAACGTCAGTGCAAATGCTGTCTGGAAGGCGGTTTCTAGGGTTCTAGGACTTCACCGAACCACAGCGAGTGTACGTATGTTTAAATGGTGGATGTTTGAAACAGGAGTCAAACGCTCCAAACACTCCAATCTAATCTAATGACAGCAGGCGACCACTCCATCCTGGTCAGGGTCACTGTGGGCCCTTACTTATGTAAACATAACGGTAATCTAGAGTAGTCAACACACCTTCTACATGTTCTTGACTAACATCTTTGCGAATGCTGTCATCTTTTGACTGAAAGGGCACAAATTCCCACAGTCTCTTTTTTAATAGCATCTGTGTTCGAAACCGGACGTCCGACAAGCTCACGGTCAGGCGTCCGAATACTTTCGGCCATATAGCGTTAACCATATTGTCTGTGAAGCTAGGGTTTTAGGACTCCACCGAACCACAGCGAGAGTATGTATGTTTAAACAGTGGATGTTTGAAACAGAAGTCAGTCAGCACCCTGATTGATTTATCCAGAAAAACATAAACAATACTGGAAGCACTCCAATCTAACCTAATGACTGCAGGCGACCACTCCATCCTGGTCAGGGTCACTGTGGGTCCATACTTATTTAAACTTAAGGGTAATTAGAAGTAGTCAACACACCTTCTGCATGTTCTTGACCAACGTCAGTGCGAATGCTGTCATCTTTTGACTGAAAGGGCACAAATTCCCACAGTCTCTTTTTTTTAATAGCATCTGTGTTCGAAACCGGACGTCCGACAAGCTCACGGTCGGGCGTCTGAATACTTTCGCCCATATAGTCTGGAAGGCTATTTCTAGGGTTCTAGGACTCCACCGAACCACAGCGAGAGTATGTATGTTTAAACGGTGGATGTTTGAAACAGGAGTCAATCAGAACGCTGGAAAGATACCGGAAACGATGACAGCATGTGACCACTCCATTCTGGTCAGGGTCACTGTGGGTCCCTACTTATTTAAACTTTGGGGTATTTATGAGTAGTCAACACACTCTCTTTTGGAAGATCAGAGATAAGTCAAGTACATGGAGGGAATCTGGCGACCTATCCGACACCCCTGACTGACGCTGATCGCACCTCGATCTTGGTGTCCGTGTTGATGGTGGCACAGCAACACAGCTCCGAGGTGCTGGGTTCAATCCCCAGCTTCAGTTACCATCACTGAGAGGTTATCTTGTGTCTGCATGACTTCACTCCAGGTACTTTATCTTCACCCCAGTGTGGCTGGACGGTACCGTGGACCCCCCTTCCCCCAACCCTAAATCAGGTTGCTCTGTGTCCTGCTTTGTAATGGTTGCCTGTATTCGACCTCTTCCTGTATCTCTTTTCCCCTCCAGTGCAGCCGATGTTATGAACGCCGGAGCTCCCGCTGTGCCGCTCTCGCTCCGCCGGAGATGAAACGTCGGCTGTTCTGTAATTTGCTCTCCGTAAAGAGATAACGGCTGTTTCAGAGTACATTAAAGCCGGACCTCCCGCCGGCTCCCGGTTCTGCCCCGCCCCGGACTTGATCGTCTCAGACGTCCTCGCGTTCAGTCACTGTCTGATGCTCGGAAACGTTCGGACGCCGTCGTGTCATTAACAAGGAACAAACTGTCGGATGTCATTGTTGCCCACAAAGATGGGTCACAGAGAAAAATAATAATAATGTACATAAAGCGTGGTGGAGGCTTTATGTTATACCTTGTAAACCACAGTGGGACCAGATTGACACCGATTTCATTAATGAATGATATTTCGTTTTGGGTTTTGTTTTAATGAATCGTTGTGTTGCCTGGGTCATGGACAAAATGTAATGATATGGAAATGATATGGTTCAGACTTTGCAGCAACAGTTTAGGGTAGGCCCTCCCCTGTTCCAGCATGACTGCTCTATAAAGACGTGAAAAAAAGCGTGGTTTTAATTGAAGAAACTCCAGTGTCCTGACCTCAGCTTTACTCAACAGCTTTGGAATGAATTGGAACATCAACTGAGGCTTTCTTCATCAACATCAGTGCCCAGCCATACAAACGCTCTTTTGACTGAATGGGCACAAATTCCCACACACATACTCTTCAGAAGAGTTGCTGTACGGCTTTCCGCACCAGCGCTTTGTTTGTAAAACTGAGATACGAGACATGATATCGAAAAGCTCATGGTCTGGTGTCCATATACTTTTGGCTATATGTGTAATATAAAAGTGGCAACCTGGCCCTTTTGTGGTGGGACTTGAACCAGCAACCTTAGGTTACTGCCTCTAACAGTCTCAGCTCTTCCTGGAAAGCAAAAATTCCACAAGATTGTAAAGTGATCTGTCAGCTCAGGTGCCGACTCACAGTCTGTGTTCTAATTCATCCCAGGGTCGAGTTCAGTCAGGGCTTAGTGCAGGTCACTAAAGTTCGTCCACACCAATCTTTACGGACCCAATCAGCCACGTTAAATCCAGTGAGAACAGTGGTAGCGGTCGAGGTTGAGGTACTAGACTAGACTAGCAATCAGAAGGTTGCAGATTCAAGCCTCTCCACCACCAAGTTGCTACTGTTGGGCCCCTGAATGAGGCCCCTAAGCCTCAATTGCTCACACTGTATCCAGTCATAGTTGTAAGTCGCTTTGGATAAAAGCGTTCGCTAAATAGCACAAATATAAATGGTTTATTTAATCCACCTGTTCTCAGTATGCGGTAGGTTGCAGGTTCAAGCCTCACCACCACCATGTTGCTACCGTTGGGCCCCTGAACAAGGCCCTTAAGCCTAAACTGTATCCAGTCATAGTTGTAAGTTGCCTCGGATAAAAGCGTCCGCTAAATAGCAGAAATGTAAGTGGTTTATTTAATCCACCTGTTCTCAGTATGCGGTAGGTTGCAGGTTCAAGCCTCACCTCCATTACGCTGCTACTGTTGGGCCCCTGAATGAGGCCCCTAAGCCTCAATTGCTCACACTGTATCCAGTCATAGTTGTAAGTCGCTTCGGATCAAAGCGTCTGCTAAATAGCCCAAATGTAAGTGATTTATTTAACCCACCTGTTCTCAGTACGCGGTAGGTCCCGCTCCTCTTGTTTTTTTAACGTTCCCGCTGTTCTTCTCCTCCGCCCCCCTTTCTTCTTCGCCGGGATCCACCCAGGTGTGTGTACTTTCTCATCTCCTAACAAAACACGGCCTGACAGCTTCATGAATGAGCCTCATTGTGCGGGAACGTCAGTGTGTGTTTTCCCCACCGCCGGTATCAACACCGCCATCAGCGCCGCTTCATCCAGGCCGCGCTCGGCTCGGCGTTGTTGATTCTGGTGTGCGTGTGGGTCGCTTTCATGTCTTTGTGGTGGAACGGGCGGCAGGTGTTCCTGCAGTTATGTTCTCGGTTCCATTCAGCTCATGGTTTGCTTTACTGGGAGGAACGCTTTCCTTCTCAGAACAGTCAGGATAAATATTAGCTGACGAGATCATTTAGGATGAACGTACAACATGACACAGTCTATTACGCTAGCTTACCGCCCCAGAGGTCTGGGTTCGAACCTCAGCGGAGGGCTATCGGCTCACCGGGCGCCTACACAGACATGATTGGCTCTGCGTTTATAAAGGATGGTTGAAGTTCTGTGATGGTTCCTGCCTGGCGTCCAGAGTCTACAAATTTGGGGCAGCACGGTGGCTCGGTGGGTAGCTCTGTCACCTCCCAGCAAGAAGGTCTTGGGTTTGATTCCCAGGTAAAGCGGTCCGGGCCCTTTCTGTGTGGAGTTTGCATGTTCTCTCTGTGTTTGCCAAAGACGTGCAGTCAGGCTCATTAGAGCTACTATACATGGCCCTAAGCTGCCCTGTGATGGACTGTTGACCTGTCCAGGGTGTTTACTGGACCCACTGTGACCCTGAACAAGATACAGTGGTGGTAAAATAGAAAATGAATGAATGAATGAATCAACAAATATGAGATATGAACTATGAGACGCCAGCGCTGTTTGGAAGGGGGCAATTACTTTTTCACACAGCTGTTTTGGGCACCTGACCAAGTTTGTGCCCCCTTTTTAGGTACGTATGGTCTCGTCCCGCCTCATTTGCTCTGATCTGTAATTTTTTATATATATTTTTACCTCTGCCCGCGCTCACACCCTAACTGTTCTGCAGCCGCTCATCAGAAGGTAATGGTTTGAAGCGAGACCTTTATTAGCGCCTCCGAAAGGCCTCGCGGTGGCAATTTGGGCCTCATTAACCTTATACATGGAGCCATTATGGAGCGCTGATGACCCTCGCAGCCCGGCAGGATCCAGGAAGCTCGTTCGGATCGAGGCGGGCGAGGTGTTTGTTTCAATTAAAGCGCACCGGTCCTCAGAGAGCGGCCGAGTTTAGCTGCGCTTCGAATAGAAGCTCGTCGTTCGGGACTCGTTAGGAAATAGAAACGGACATGTCGCAAAGTTGGACAGGAGTCCGTATTTTTGTGCATTTGGCATTTAGGCGTGACGCGGCGTTCAACCGGAGATGAAGGGCATCAGGAATTGCCGGGCTCCTGGAGATCAGAACAGTAGTCCGGTCCAAAAGTGCAGACAGGTGGTCAGGAAGTCAGGAGGTGAGAGGACTCAGTCCAGTGCTGACGCCCCTGTACGCTTATACTGTGATGAACCCAGGTGTAGCGCAGAACCTTTAATCAGGTGCAGAAAAAAGGATATTTTACACTTTATTTTCCACTGTGTTTATTTTACACAGATTTTTAAAAACTTTTTGTTTTGTTTCCTGTTTTGTTTTTTATTTCTTTATTGTTTTTAATTAATTCATTCATTTATTTTTGCTATTTTATATCTTTGTTCTGTTTCTCTCATAGCTTTACTTTTTCTCCAAACACTGTGCGGATGTTTAAAAGATACAAGCTTTGATATGATAATAATAATAATAATGATAATCATAATAATAATAATAATATTAATATGTTGTATAAATAACAATAATAAATAATAATAATTATATATAACAATATTTATTTATTTTATTAATAATACTACTAAATAATAATAATAATAATATATTTGTATAAATAATAATAATAATAATAATAATAATAATAATAATAAATAATAATAATATATTTGAATAAATAATAATAATAGTAATTATATACAACAATATTTATTTATTGTATTAATAATAATATAATATTTTTGAATAATTAATAATAATAATAATAATAATATATTTATATAATTAATATTAGGACGGCACTGTGGCACAGTTCTGGGTTTGATCCCCCGGCGGGGCGGTCCGGGTCCTTCCTGTGTGGAGTTTGCATGTTCTCCCCGTGTCTGCATGGGTTTCGTCCCACAGATTAATATATTTGTAATATTTACAATAAAATAATAATAATATTCTTAATATATTTATGAAATTAATAATATTGTTAATAATATATAATAGTAAGTGTAATATATTGTATAATGTAAATAAATAATAATTATTAAAAATAATAATAGTAATATTGATGTAATGATAATATTTTAATATTATTAATATTATAATTTGAATATAATTGTTATATTTATAAAATAATAACAATATTAATAATAATAATAATAATAATAAAAATAGTAGATAGATAAGTGTAATAACTTTTGTATAATTTAAATAAATAATAATAACCATGTAATATGAATAAGAATAATACAGAAATGATCATTTATTACTTTATAAATTAATAAGTAGGAATTAATAATAATAACAATAATAATTATGATAATCCAAACAAAAATGAAAATATAATTAATAAATAAATATTTCTATTAAATTCCTACTTAAAATTCTTCTTTTTTTTTACATTAAAAACCCTCTTTATCCACATTGATAATTTTCTCTTTGATCACATGCTCATGTTGACGCCACTTTCAGAAGTTGTTTGATCAGATCTTCTGAAGCTTCAGTAGATGTTTGACTCCTGTCAGAGCTCAGCAGACTTTTCAATATCAAATCCCCTCCGGTCTGTGAGATACAAAACGTTCCTGAGCCCTCGCGGATCAACCTTCATTTCACGCTGGATCTCTGAGACCTGAGGGGCGTCGGGATCGGCTGCGGTGCCACTTCACTTCATCCTAAACACAGAAATGGATGTGTGTTCACGACCCCGTCCGTTAACAATCGGATCATGATCTGATTTCAACTTGTGTCTGATTGTTTAGGTGGTGAGATGAAGATCTGATATCTGATATCAGGGCTGATGGGATTATTTTCATTCATTCTCCTGCCTGTTCCTCGAGCCTCGCCGGTCGTTTTCACCTCATGCTGCCGTGTTGTTTTGAGTTGGGAAACGTGTCTCGACTAGCCTGAGCCGCCGTCCTTCTGTTCTAAGTTTAGCATTAAACGCTAAATACTTGCCGCTGGGTGTTTTTGCTGTCTGGAACTATTTCTGGAGTGTTGAAGCCACTTGTAAGATTCACTTAAAAGAAATTGGCACTTTCGATCCATCACGGGGCCTCGATCGTGCCCTTCTGAGACGTATCTGGGGACTTGAACCCTAGCGGTAGTGCGCTAGCGTGATTCAGCACTGTGTTATAACCTGGCAGAGGTGGGGCTTGAACCAACGACCTTTTGATTTCTAGTCCAGTACAACTGACCCAACGTTCTGGCGGAAATTAAACGTTTACATTAAATGAAGCTCTGATACATGAGGGCTGCAGATTATATACCAGACAGTAGGAGTCGCTGTTGTGACCGTACGGCACAGACACCACAAATCTATCTACTGGAATGATTAGTATGCACTTCACACTCCTCATCACGACCGGTGGGATAACGGCCCCGCTCCCGCCTTCACTCTTCAGTACCGGTTGTTTGTTCATCGCGCCCACAGCACCTGAACGACATCCATTACCCGGCGGGACGGCGCGCCATCCATCCACCCTATCACGCTGATAATGGGCCCGGCCCGCGCTGCCCTCCATCACCGCAACCTCTACTGTCGCACCGGCCTTGGCTCGGCCCACCTTTGTTTTCCTAACTGACGGGTGCGGTTGTTCCCGAGAGCGTCGCGATCCATCTTTACACGCCAGGGGTAATCGCTTCACCGCCAGAACTCAGACGGGCGCAGGATTTACCCACACTTCAGTCATTTAATATTACACACACACATACACACACACACACACACACACAAAACTCATCATATCATTTTTTTTAAGACTTTGGGGAGTGGCACGGTGGCTCGGTGGGTAGCACTGGTACTTCACAGCAAGAGCGTTCTGGGTTCGCTTCGCCAGGTGAAAACAAGTGGTCCGGGTCCTTTCTGTGTGGTGTTTGCATGTTCTCCCCGTGTATGTCCTCAGTTAAATTGGAGATACTAAAGTCTCTAGTGTGTGTGTGTGTGTGTGTGTGTGAAAGTCATGAAAGTGGCACGGTGGGTTGCACTGGTACCTCACAGCAAGAGGGTCCTGGGTTCGCTTTCTAGATAGAGCGGTCCGGGTCCTTTCTGTGTGGAGTTTGCATGTTCTCCTTGTGTCTGTGTGAGTTTCCCCCAGGAGTTCCGGTTTCCTCCGACTTTGTGCTCAGTGATGATGAACTTAGTGACTAGATGGAAAGTCAACATACTTTTGCTCAAATAGTGTTTATTCTGCCCATTTTTGGTTGGTGGACTATTCTCAGTCCAGCAGTGACAGTGAGGTGTTTCAAAACTCCAGCAGCGCTGCTGTGTCTGATCCACTCATACCAGCACAACACACACTAACACACCACCACCATGTCAGTGTCACTGCAGCGCTGAGAATGATCCACCACCTAAATAATACCTGCTCTGTGGTGGTCCTGTGGGGGTCCTGACCATTGAAGAACAGGGTGAAAGGGGGTAACAAAGCATGCAGAGAAACAGATGGACTACAGTCAGTAATTGTAGAACTACAAAGTAAGTGGAGCTGATAAAATGGACAGTAAGTGTAGAAACAAGGAGGTGGTTTTAATGTTATGGCTGATCGGTGTATATCTGGCAACCCATCACCCAAACAAGGCTCTAAGGCAGGACAGGACAGGTAGTTACTGGTTACCTAAGATTCATCAGTATAAGTTTAATATCAAACACAGTCATGGACAATTTTGCATCTCCAGTTCACCTCGCCTGCACGTCTTTGGACTGTGGGAGGAAACCAGAGCTCGTGGAGGAAACCCACGCAGACACGGGTAGAACTGAGAGACGCTTTAGTCCGGATTTAGCTCCATCTGATTTCCACCTTTTTGTACGCTCAGAGAAGCTTTAAGGGGAAGAAGATTTTCATGTGATGATGATGTGAAAGCAGCGGCGCATCAGCGGCTACGAGCTCAACCAAAATCAGTTTTGCTAACGGCATTAAAAAGTTGGTACAACGCTGGAAAATGCATCGGAAGGTGACGGTGTAAAAAAGTGACGTTATTTATGTTCAGTTCGTGTCTGCGGCCGCGTCAGAAACGTATTACAGTAGTCAGTCGACTCTGGATTGAGCTGTTATAACCAGACTGCATAATTTTCGGCGCGTCTCCGGATCAGAACTGGATGATCGTATTGATTTTCTCTGAAGGAGGAACATTGATCCGGGAGTGTTTACCAAAAGCAAACAGCCGTGGGTACAGAAGTGCTGCTGAGTGTTTGTGGAGAGAGCGTCGGTGCTTCAGGCGGGCGGGTACGAGGGCACGAGTCGAGACGTCCAGTAGGTAGTTTCAGTTTTTTTTTTTTTTAACTCGATCGATTCTCTTTCAGTTGCTTATCAGGATTCTTCTGTATGAGACTGAGCACTGTCGCTTCACAGCAGGAAGGTTCTGAGTTCGATTCCCAGGTTCTTTCTGTGTCTGTGTCTAATTGGAGATACAAAGTTGTCCCAAGTGTGTGTGTGTGTGTGTTTGCATGTTCTCCCCGTGTCTGTGTGAGTTAAATTGGAGATACTAAAGTCTCTAGCGTTAGTGTGTGTGTGAGTGTGAGTGTGTGTGTTTGTGTGTGTGTGTGTGTGTGTGTGTGTGTGTGTGTGTTTGCCCTATGATGGACTGGCGACCAAAAGTACGTGGACACTCCTCCTAATGACAGAACTCACAGCAATAAGGTCCTGGGTTCTATTTTCAGGTTGGAGCGTTCCGGGTCCTTTCTGTGTGGAGTTTGCATGTTCTCCACATGTCTGTGTGGGTTTCCTCTGAGTTCTCCGGTTTCCTCCCACAGTCCAAAGACATGCAGTCAGGATAATTGGAGATACAAAATTGCCCCAAGTGTGTGTGTGTGTGTGTGTGTGTGTGTTTGCATGTTCTCCCCGTGTCTGTGTGGTTTTTTTTCGGGAACTCCGGTTTCCTCCTCAGGTCAATTGGAGATACTAATGTTTCGTGTGTGTGTGTGTGTGTGTGTGGCCTGTGATGGACTGGCGACCAAAAGTATATAGACACCCCTTCTAATGACAGAGCTCAGATGTTTTAGTCACGAAAGTGGCATGCTGGCTCGGTGGGTAGCACCGGTATCTCACAGCAAGAAGGTCTTGGGTTCGATTCCCAGGTGGAGTGTTCTGGGTTCTTTCTGTGTAGAGTTTGCATGTTCTCCGTGTCTGTGTGTGTTTCCTCCGACTTTGTGCTCTTGGTGACTAAAAGGATGTCCACATACTTTGGCTCACATAGTGTAAATTCGACCCACCGCGACCCTGACCAGGATGAATCAGTGGTAAAACAGACAGTGAATGACAAAAATGAATGAATGGATGAGACTCTGACTATATATCTGGCAACCCGTCACCCATCACACAGAGACAAAACAGGGATCTAAGGCAGGGAAAGCTTATTGGTTAAGGTGCTGGACTAGTAATCAGAAGTATGCCGGTTCAAGCCCCATCTCTGCCTCTAAGTTGTCACTGTTGGGCCCCTGAGCAAGGCCCTCAACCCTGAATTGCTCGAATTGTCTGATTAGATAAAATGGAAAGGTCTAATTCTCTCTTTTTATTGTTTTTTATTCCATGTATGCTGTTAACCCTCGACTGCTCCCGATTCAGGTAAAATTAATCCCTGTTTTTTATTTGTGTGATTACAGACGTTGTTTTAATTTAGCTTTGCATTTGTGCAGAATTATGCATTATAAAACATACCGTTTGTCGTCCAGTTTGATTTCTAACCACATTGACGCAAAATTCATCAAGAGCTCTTTTTAAAGCACTGTAGAGAGATAGAACAGTTCATAAAAGTCGGGACTGTAGTGAACATGTAAATAAAAACAAAAAACAGTGACTTTTAAATCCTGTTTTTATATTGTAAACTGTGCAGCTGACTATTTTCTAGTATATTTAGGCTTATTTTGAATTGGATGGTCAGCTTGTTTCATAAAAGTTGGGTCAGGGACATGTTTAATGCTCTATAACAGCCTGTAACGGTTGGGAAAGTGGTGCTTCATAATATTTACTTCAACAATCTGGAGTCTCTGGTGTCACATACAGCACTTACACCGATCAGCCATAACATTAAAACCACCTCCTTATTTCTACACTCACTGTCCATTTTATCAGCTCCACTTACCATATAGAAGCACTTTGTAGTTTTACAATTACTGACTGTAGTCCATCTGTTTCTCTGCATGCTTTGTTAGCCCCCTTTCACCCTGTTCTTCAATGGTCAGGACCCCCACAGGACCACCACAGAGCAGGTATTATTTAGGTGGTGGATCATTCTCAGCACTGCAGTGACACTGACATGGTGGTGGTGTGTTAGTGTGTGTTGTGCTGGTATGAGTGGATCAGACACAGCATGCTGACTGTGATCCAGGCCTTTCTCGTCTATAATTCCCTTAGACACGCTCATAATCTGGTGTCCACACCCTAAACGAGCGTCTTGTTTAATCATGAGGCAACACACAACACCCACATATCAAGTCACTCAGTGTCACGTTTGGAAGGTAAAAAGCCGAAAGACCTGACACCACGCCACAACTTTTCCCCAGACAGGTGTCGGGGCACGGGTCGAACCCAGATCCCCGCAGCCGTTCACCATCTCTCCGTGAATAACCTTCACGTACACAGAACAGCTCCGACACTTCAAACATCTCCTGATAAAAGGACGGGGGGCAAAATGTAAAAACTTCAAAGAGTCTTTAAACGACTCGCTGGCCTTTGTTCTTCAAATAGATTTAATTTCTTTAACTGGAGCCGAGATAAAAAGATTCATGGTACAACAGAGAGCAAATAATAAAAAACACACCACAAGCGTACAGTTTTAAACATGATTAACACCAGAGCCACAATCACAACACAGCATTCAGGATTTCTCAAATCAGTACCTGTTATTCACCCCCCGTTCCAGAAAAGTTGGGACAGTAAGTAAGCAGTCATGTATTAACTATTACAGGTTTTTATTTAAAAATGGTAAAAAGAAAAGATATTTCATGTTTTAACTTCTCGACTTGATTCACTTTTGTAAATATATAAAAATTTCTGACATGATTTCCTCAACATGTTTTTTAAAATATTTGGGACAGGGGCTTTGTGAGACTGAGAGGTGTTGAAAAAATAAAGAAAAAATTGTTAAAAGACCACTAACAAAAGGGTCAGGGTTCACTACTCGATAACAGCGTTCCAATTCATTTCAAATATGTTCCAGCACAGTCAGGTAACAAACCCCAAATTAAAGAAACAGTGGCTGCATTTCACGTCAATCACGTTGACCTGTTTGAATGAGGCGTGATCTACCAGCGTGCACTGTGCGCTCGGCTGGTCGATCGTTGTATTGGGCACCCCTGGTTTACAGGAATAAATGGTGCTAATTGTTGCTAGGTGTTAGCTATGGCTCTGTTAAACGATACATAAACCCGTGACTGAGGGATGCTTGGTGGAGAAGTGGTCTAACACGCTAGCCCACCACTCTTAATTTGGATTTGGTGGTGCCACCAATATGGCTGACCATTAAACACACACAACTGTCTGTGTCTGAGGGAGGCCAGGCTGGATGGGGTATCAATCCCATAGTATATTGTATTCACACCAACGGTTAGCGAGGGAAAAATTGTTCACCGCCACCAATCCCATTATTTCATGCACAAAATTTATGACCCAAACACCTGCTGTACCCCAAACACCGAGACTCCGGGGGGTACAAAAGAGGCCTCAAGAATTAGGATTTTTGAATAAAGAGACTATCTGGAGCTGGAATCCATCTAGAAAATTCCCTCTCCGGATCACGCTGAATTAAAGCTAGCACTATGGAAAGCCGCTGGGACTGAAAGCGCTATGCTAATGTCTCTGCCGCCTCGGGACCGCGCGTATGTGGAAGTCCTTCATATAGCGTCACTCCTGCCACGGCCCTCATCCGCTAACGGTTCTGAAATGGCACCTCATATTCGCTGATATAAATTCCTCCGCGCTTTACTGCCACGCCGAACGGCTCCCATGATGCACTGCACAATGAAACCTGAATAATACATGAGGCCGTAAACAAAGGGACCCGAGATCACAGGGCTGCTGCAACATATCTACACACACACACGAGCAATTAAACAACATACACACCACCCTATACATGCCATCATACACACAGTCATATATACACAACTACACACACACTATCATATACACACCATCATATACACACCACCCTATACATGCCATCATACACACAGTCATATATACACAACTACACACACACTATCATATACACACCATCATATACACACCACCCTATACATGCCATCATACACACAGTCATATATACACAACTACACACACACTATCATATACATATACACACTATTATATACACACTTACATACACACCATCATATACACACCACCCTATACATGCCATCATACACACACATATTCACAACCACATACTCACCATAATATACACACAACTACTTACACACTATTATATACACACTTACATACACACCATCATATACACAACTACATACACACAGTCACATATACACAACTACATACACACTTACAGTGTATCACAAAAGTGAGTACACCCCTCACATTTCTGCAAATATTTCATTATATCTTTTCATGGGACAACACTATAGACATGAAACTTGGATATAAGTTAGAGTAGTCAGTGTACAACTTGTATAGCAGTGTAGATTTACTGTCTTCTGAAAATAACTCAACACACAGCCATTAATGTCTAAATGGCTGGCAACATAAGTGAGTACACCCCACAGTGAAAATGTCCAAATTGAGCCCAAAGTGTCAATATTTTGTGTGACCACCATTATTATCCAGCACTGCCTTAACCCTCCTGGGCATGGAATTCACCAGAGCTGCACAGGTTGCTACTGGAATCCTCTTCCACTCCTCCATGATGACATCACGGAGCTGGTGGATGTTAGACACCTTGAACTCCTCCACCTTCCACTTGAGGATGCGCCACAGGTGCTCAATTGGGTTTAGTCCATCACCTTTACCTTCAGCTTCCTCAGCAAGGCAGTTGTCATCTTGGAGGTTGTGTTTGGGGTCGTTATCCTGTTGGAAAACTGCCATGAGGCCCAGTTTTCGAAGGGAGGGGATCATGCTCTGTTTCAGAATGTCACAGTACATGTTGGAATTCATGTTTCCCTCAATGAACTGCAGCTCCCCAGTGCCAGCAACACTCATGCAGCCCAAGACCATGATGCTACCACCACCATGCTTGACTGTAGGCAAGATACAGTTGTCTTGGTACTCCTCACCAGGGCGCCGCCACACATGCTGGACACCATCTGAGCCAAACAAGTTTATCTTGGTCTCGTCAGACCACAGGGCATTCCAGTAATCCATGTTCTTGGACTGCTTGTCTTCAGCAAACTGTTTGCGGGCTTTCTTGTGCGTCAGCTTCCTTCTGGGATGACGACCATGCAGACCGAGTTGATGCAGTGTGCGGCGTATGGTCTGAGCACTGACAGACTGACCTCCCACGTCTTCAACCTCTGCAGCAATGCTGGCAGCACTCATGTGTCTATTTTTTAAAGCCAACCTCTGGATATGACGCCGAACACGTGGACTCAACTTCTTTGGTCGACCCTGGCGAAGCCTGTTCCGAGTGGAACCTGTCCTGGAAAACCGCTGTATGACCTTGGCCACCATGCTGTAGCTCAGTTTCAGGGTGTTAGCAATCTTCTTATAGCCCAGGCCATCTTTGTGGAGAGCAACAATTCTATTTCTCACATCCTCAGAGAGTTCTTTGCCATGAGGTGCCATGTTGAATATCCAGTGGCCAGTATGAGAGAATTGTACCCAAAACACCAAATTTAACAGCCCTGCTCCCCATTTACACCTGGGACCTTGACACATGACACCAGGGAGGGACAACGACACATTTGGGCACAATTTGGACATGTTCACTGTGGGGTGTACTCACTTATGTTGCCAGCTATTTAGACATTAATGGCTGTGTGTTGAGTTATTTTCAGAAGACAGTAAATCTACACTGCTATACAAGCTGTACACTGACTACTCTAAATTATATCCAAGTTTCATGTCTATAGTGTTGTCCCATGAAAAGATATAATGAAATATTTGCAGAAATGTGAGGGGTGTACTCACTTTTGTGATACACTGTATATATACACAACTACAGTATATACACACTATATACACTCTTACATACACACTATCATATACACAACTATATACACACCATCATATGCATCATATCACACGCATGACCAATTAAACAACACACACACCACTGTATACATGCCGTCATACACAGTCACATATGCACACTTCGATCAACCATAACATTAAAACCACCTCCTTGTTTCTACACTCACTGTCCATTTTATCAGCTCCACTTACCATGTAGAAGCACTTTGTAGTTCTACAATTACTGACTGTAGTCCATCTGTTTCTCTGCATGCTTTGTTAGCCCCCTTCCATGCTGTTCTTCAATGGTCAGGACCCCCACAGGACCACCACAGAGCAGGTATTATTTAGGTGGTGGATCATTCTCAGCACTGCAGTGACACTGACATGGTGGTGGTGTGTTAGTGTGTGTTGTGCTGGTATAAGTGGATCAGACACAGCAGGTGGCGGATGATGAGCATCGTGTGCAATTTATTAAATGTTAAATTGCACTGAGCATTAACGAAGGCAGAAAACGTCCAGGCGTTTTTATGGTGATGCGGTATGATAAGGACAAGGGAACTTGAAAAAATAAGAGCCAGCGACAGGACACAGATCCCAACGGACCAACCAAAAGGTCAGAATATCCGACAAACGACGACGACGACATTTTCCAAGGATCCTCCCACGAGGAATCACAGAGAAACTGAAAGAAGTCCATCAAAAACCACCAGTCTCCCAGTAACACTGGATCTTTAGCATAGGGGAGTGTGTTTATTTCTGAGTGTAGAATTACAATCTAGAAGCTAAAAATAAACCGAATCGTTCGTTAGCCTGTGGCAGAATCTTTATTGCTGTTGCTTTATTGCTATATCAGGGCGTGGACCTTCAGTAGGGTCACGTTCGGGTGAGCAGACGATGGAGTCGTTTCAGGCTGCATTGCCATGATCTTTCATCACAGTCTCGATCTGACCGCGCCCACGATGCCTGATTCCTCCTCTCTACCCCGGGTACAACTTTCACTCCGATCGTCCCGGCCGCGTCTACAAAGCCTCGGGAAGAAGCTACGTGTCAAATTAGCGCGTCTCGTTCCATCAGCGTTCATCACTATTTCATACTCGAATCCATTTTTCAGAGGAGGCTCGAGGCGGCGGGAGCGTTAAGTATTAACGCCGCTCGGGGGTCCAGAGAGAAAAGTATGTGGACACCTGACCGTGAGCTTTCCTGTGTAGCTTTAATATCATCCACGCTTCTGGAAAGCCTTTCTACAAGACCCTGGAGTGTGTCTGTGGGAATTTGTGCCCATTCGGTTATTAGAGTGTTAAGTCTTTATAGACCTCACTTTGTGCTCAGGGGTGTAATCATGCTCGAAAAGAGGGGAATTCCCTAAACTGTTGGCATATCATTTATCTTACATCATTTTATACACCTGTTAGCAATGAAATTCAATTAATTCGAGGGGTGTCCACATATTTTGGCCACATAGAGTTTGCTTTACAAAATCCCAAAACACAGAGTCCTGACTGAAGACCTTTGGGATGAATCGGAATGTTGACTGCAAACCAGTCATCATGAATGCCTGACTAAAATTCTGGACACAAATTCCTACATACACACTCGGAGTGAAGAAATGGAGGTAAGATGAGCACAAAAGGAAGTCGTGTTCTGACACGTTGGTGGTCTGGCGTCCACATACTTTTGGTCCTGTAGTGAGTGGAATGATTGTGACAGGTCCAAGCGTTTAGCTTCACGCGCTCAGGACTCGACTGACGAGCTGAAATTAAATGGAGAAAATGTCTCTGTGTGCCAGTTGCCACCCAGAGTGGTATTTCAAGGTGTTATTTATTTGGGCGCTGGTGCTCTTCTGCACAGAGGAGATAAGCTTCAAAAAAAGATTCAAAACAAGAAAAAAGAGAAACACACAAAAGGAGAAGCATCAAAAAAAGAGGAAGAATTCGAAGTGACTAGCGAGGAACCTCCGACCGACAAAAAATATACTGGCACGGTATCCGAAACACGGGCTTCAAAAGCACAGGGTTCATAAATATAAAGACGCGGGGCTGATGCTTCTGATCTGGCGGTATCAGGATGTGACTCACCCCCTCATCCCTCATGAAAAGATCAAAGCCGACTCTAACGAACCTGTCTGACGCTAACCGCAAACAAACGGCCAATTAAATTCTTCCTTCATCCTAATGATTGGGATAAATCGGAACGCTGATTGTGAGTCAGGTCATTTTCCGTTTCAGCCTGACTGTGCTGGAACACATTTGGGATGAATCGGAACCCTGACTGTGCTGGAACATATTTGCGATGAATCGGAACGCTGATTGTGCTGGAACACATTTGGGATGAATTGGAACGCTGACTGTGCTGGAACACATTTGGGATGAATCGGAACCCTGACTGTGCTGGAACATATTTGCGATGAATCGGAACGCTGATTGTGCTGGAACATATTTGGGATAAATCGGAACGCTGATTGTGCTGGAACATATTTGGGATGATATGGAACGCTGATTGTGCTGGAACACATTTGGGATGAATCAGAACCCTGATTGTGCTGAAACATATTTGGGATGAATCGGAACGCTGATTGTGCTGGAACATATTTGGGATGATTTGGAACGCTGACTGTGCTGGAACATATTTGGGATGAATCGGAACGCTGACTGTGCTGGAACATATTTGGGATGAATTGGAACGCTGACTGTGCTGGAACATATTTGGGATGAATTGGAACGCTGACTGTGCTGGAACATATTTGGGATGAATTGGAACGCTGATTGTGCTGGAACATATTTGTGATAAATTGAAATGCTGATTGTGCTGGAACATATTTGGGATGAATTGGAACGCTGACTGTGCTGGAACATATTTGGGATGAATCGGAACGCTGATTGTGCTGGAACATATTTGGGATGAATTGGAAGGCTGATTGTGCTGGAACATATTTGGGATGAATTGAAATGCTGACTGTGGTGGAACATATTTGGGATGAATTGGAACGCTGATTGTGCTGAAACATATTTGGGATGAATCGGAACGCTGATTGTGCTGGAACATATTTGGGATGATTTGGAACGCTGACTGTGCTGGAACATATTTGGGATGAATCGGAACGCTGACTGTGCTGGAACATATTTGGGATGAATTGGAACGCTGACTGTGCTGGAACATATTTGGGATGAATTGGAACGCTGACTGTGCTGGAACATATTTGGGATGAATTGGAACGCTGATTGTGCTGGAACATATTTGTGATAAATTGAAATGCTGATTGTGCTGGAACATATTTGGGATGAATTGGAACGCTGACTGTGCTGGAACATATTTGGGATGAATCGGAACGCTGATTGTGCTGGAACATATTTGGGATGAATTGGAAGGCTGATTGTGCTGGAACATATTTGGGATGAATTGAAATGCTGACTGTGGTGGAACATATTTGGGATGAATTGGAACGCTGACTGTGCTGGAACATATTTGGGATGAATCGGAACGCTGATTGTGCTGGAACATATTTGGGATGAATTGGAAGGCTGATTGTGCTGGAACATATTTGGGATGAATTGAAATGCTGACTGTGGTGGAACATATTTGGGATGAATTGGAACGCTGACTGTGCTGGAACATATTTGGGATGAATCGGAACGCTGATTGTGCTGGAACATATTTGGGATGAATCGGAACGCTGATTGTGCTGGAACATATTTGGGATGAATTGGAAGGCTGATTGTGCTGGAACATATTTGGGATGAATTGAAATGCTGACTGTGCTGGAACATATTTGGGATGAATTGGAAGGCTGATTGTGCTGGAACATATTTGGGATGAATTGGAACGCTGACTGTGCTGGAACATATTTGGGATGAATCGGAACGCTGATTGTGCTGGAACATATTTGGGATGAATTGGAACGCTGACTGTGCTGGAACATATTTGGGATGAATTGGAAGGCTGATTGTGCTGGAACATATTTGGGATGAATTGGAAGGCTGATTGTGCTGGAACATATTTGGGATGAATCGGAACGCTGATTGTGCTGGAACATATTTGGGATGAATTGAAATGCTGACTGTGCTGGAACATATTTGGGATGAATCGGAACGCTGATTGTGCTGGAACATATTTGGGATGAATCGGAACGCTGATTGTGCTGGAACATATTTGGGATGAATTGGAAGGCTGATTGTGCTGGAACATATTTGGGATGAATTGGAACGCTGACTGTGCTGGAACATATTTGGGATGAATTGGAAGGCTGATTGTGCTGGAACATATTTGGGATGAATTGGAAGGCTGATTGTGCTGGAACATATTTGGGATGAATTGGAAGGCTGATTGTGCTGGAACATATTTGGGATGAATTGGAACGCTGACTGTGCTGGAACATATTTGGGATGAATCGGAACGCTGATTGTGCTGGAACATATTTGGGATGAATTGGAAGGCTGATTGTGCTGGAACATATTTGGGATGAATTGGAAGGCTGATTGTGCTGGAACATATTTGGGATGAATCGGAACGCTGATTGTGCTGGAACATATTTGGGATGAATCGGAATGCTGATTGTGCTGGAACATATTTGGGATGAATCGGAACGCTGATTGTGCTGGAACATATTTGGGATGAATTGGAAGGCTGATTGTGCTGGAACATATTTGGGATGAATTGGAACGCTGACTGTGGTGGAACACATTTGGGATGAATTGGAATGCATAGCTGCTCCTCAGCCCGCCTAAAGCGCCGCTAATCTAGTAAGTTTTCATTCATCAGTAGCCAGTTTGCGCCATTTGGCCTGTTGTTCATATAGGGGCGGGATTAAGCCGGATTGGGTCTCATAACTAATGCAACTACGACCTCTGCTGGCTGATTGATGGCGCCTGCACAGAGACGGGAAAAGAGTGCTGTCATGGTGTGTCTCTCCGTAAGATGCGTACGGCTGCTGGCCACGTGTCGGAGGGGGCGTGGGTTAGCTTCGTTCTCCTCAATCAGAGCGGGGATCGGCATTGGTGGAGAGGAAGCGTGACGCATTAGAGAAAAAGGGGAGAAGACGCATAAACAAACCAGACACGGTTGCGTACGCATGTGAGTTTAACACACACACACACACACACACACACACACACACACACACACGAGTCGCCGAGCGCATCCATCAGCTCCGAATCAAACTCCACATCACCGCCACACGTCGTCACCTGACGTTCCGCTCAGCCAGCAATCAAAACTCGCCCACGTTCGTTCTCCAGGAGAAGCAGCAGGACTCAGATTGAACAATAATAAAAGCTCCGCGCTCTGCCAAGTCAGAAACACTAACAGCTGCTCCAGACGAGGACGTGATTTATTCATTCCGCTCATCAGAGACGCGTTTTGATGAATAAAACAATTTCCTTTTTTTTTTACGTGCATAAAAAAGCCGTACGATTAGGAAAGAGAAGGAAAACGAGGCCCGTGTGCAGGATGGATCTGTTCTGAGGCAGGTAGCTTAATTCGTTTCTTCATCTGAGTGCAGATGGGACGCGAGCTCAGACCCTTCCCCGGTCCGGATGTTAGGAATAAAAGCCAGGGCGACTCGGGAAGATTGATGAGGATCTCGAAACCAAAATCCGTTTATGAATTTCCCCCCAATTTTCTCCTAATTTAGTCATATCCAATTACCAGATTGTAATTCACCTCTCGACCAAAGATACACTATATTGCCAAAAGTATTCGCTCGTCTGCCTTCACATACATATGAACTCCCATTCTTAATCTATAGGGTTTAATATGATGTCGCCACCCTTTGCAGCTATAACAGCTTCAACTCTTCTGAGAAGGCTTTCCACAAGGTTCCACGCCTGGCTCACACTCTGCGCTCTAATTCATCCCAAAGGTGTTTTAACGGGTTGAGGTCAGGACTCTGTGCAGGCCAGTCAAGTTCTTCCACACCAAACTGTCTCATCCACGTCTTTATGGACCTTTATGGACCTTGGCTTTGTGCACTGGTGCGCAGTCATGTTGGAACAGGAAGGGGTCATCCCCAAACTTTTTCCACAAAGTTGGGAGCATGAAATTGTCCAAAATCTCTTGGTATGCTGAAGCACTAAGAGTTCCTTTCACTGGAACTAAGAGGCCGAGCCCGACTCCTGAAAAACACCCCCACACCATAATCCCCCCTCCACCACACTTGGCAACCGCCAAACCCAGACTCGCTTTTAGAGTCCAGTGGCGGTGTGCTTTACACCACTGCATCCGACGCTTTGCATTGCACTTGGTGACGTGAGGCTCGGATGCAGCTGCTCGGCCATGGAGACCCATTCCATGAAGCTCTACACACTGTTCTTGAGCTCATCTGAAGGCCACATGAAGTTTGGAGGTCTGTAGCGATTGACTGCAGAAAGTTGGTGACCTCTGCGCACTATGTTCCTCAGCATCCGCTGACCCGCTCTGTCATTTTACGTGGTAACACTTGGTGTCTGAGTTGCTGTTGTTCCCAGTCACTTCCACTTTGTTATAACAGCACTGACAGTCGACTGTGGAATATTTAGTAGTGAGGAAATTTCACGACTGGACTTGTTGCACAGGTGGCATCACGGTACCACGCTGGAATTCACTGAGCTCCTGAGAGCGACCCGTTCTTTCACTAATGTGTGTAGAAGCAGTCTGCATGCCGAGGTGCTTGGTTTTATACACCTGTGGCCATGGAAGTGATTGGAACACCTGAATTCAATGATCTGGATGGGTGAGTGAATACTTTTGGCAATATAGTGTACGTATCTGAGGAGATCCGTATCGGACACGGAGAGTCACACCCATCTCCGCTATCCCGGCGCCACCGATCAGCCAGCAGAGGCCACAATCGCAGCAATAACTGCTGCATAAACCCCATCGTGTGTCTGTGTAGGCCCCCGGCCAGCTGATAGCACAGCTCGAGATCGCAGCACTGGTGGGCGAGCTATTTTACCCCTGCGCCACCCTGTCTCAGATCTTACATCGTTTTGATCTAATTCGCTGATCATTTTGTTTGTATTCACTCATTCAGTTTCGTTTATTGCCTGTTTTACCTCGGCTTGATCCTGGTCAGGGTCACAGTGGGTCTGACTTATCGGGCGAAAGGCAGGAAACACACCGGACAGGTCACAGGTCATCACACAGCACACACACACTCACACACACACTGGAAGGAAACCAGAGCATCCGGACGAAACCCACGCGGACACGGGGAGAACATGCAGACTCTGGCATTTTAAAGTAAACAGTATTTTTAGTAGGAGGAAGAAATTAAATGTGGTAGCTCAGTGGTTGATGTACTAGTCTTGTAATCAGAAGGGTGTCAGGTCAATTCCTGCTACTGTTGGGCCCCTGAGCAAGGCCCTGAACCCTGAATTGCTTAAATTGTATTCAGTCATGATTGTAAGTCGCTTTGGATAAGAGCGCCGGTTAAAGTCATGTGGACAGTGGTTGGGGTACTGGACTGATAATCAGAAGGTTGCCGGTTCAAGCCACACCATTGGCAAAGTGCCATTGTTGGGCCCCTGAGCAAGGTTCCTAACCCTCAATTGCTCAAAATGTAGTCGCTTTAGACCAAGGCTCCAAATGTAAGTGGAAATACACAAGTGCATTTGTCTGTAATCATGTGCACATTATCATCATCTGGGCACATTATCCACTGAAGAGATGGCACACGGGGGCCCTGTAGGACCATCCAACCTCCAGAAGGATCGTTCAGGACCTGTAGGACAACATATAAGGGTGGCTGGTTTTAATGTTTGGGCTGAAAAATGAATAAGCAGTAGGTGTAAGCAGTGTTTAAAAATCCCAACAACACTGCTGCACCTAATACACTCATCCAAATACAACACACTATTGTATTATTAACATTTCCTATATACACTATAAACTACATGATCAGCCGACGCTGTTGGTCTCCGGAGCGCAGCATCAGTCTCACGTTCGGACCTTTTGTGAGCACTGCGGTTGCCAGATCCATCCGCTCTACAGCGACGTTGGCGCGTCTGACCCGGGACGTCCCTCGCCTTTAAAATTCAGGACAGAAACCGACAGAGCGAAGTCGTCCGGCCGAGGAGCGACCGCCCCGGAATGAAAAATTAAACGTCGGCTTCGGATCAGAGCGGCTCGTGTTCTTCTTTGTTTTAATCTTATCTTCATATCAAAAATGGTTTTGATTTTGTTTCGCTGCGGATGGACTTCTTTGTCCGGGCTATCGTTCTGTTTTAATTTAGCCGTATTAAAGGTGTCTGTGCGCTGTTTGTGTCTGAAGAGAGACGTCCGAATCTGTCTGTCTGTCTGTCTGTCTGTCTGTCTGTCTATCCATCCATCCATCTATTGGAAATCTTTCATTCAGATTTTTTTGGCATAAATATAATCTTTTTAAGGCAGGGGTGTCAAACTTATGTTCACCGAGGGCCACGTCAGCATTAAGGTGGCCCTCAAAGGGCCGATTGTAACGTATCCTCCTGTGATTGCAGTCAATGTTTTAAGTCTTGGACAATGTGTTTTTCTTGGAGGCTAAATTCTGTGTTTGGTGTCAAAATGCCAAATTTATACTGTATATTTACACTGATCAGCCATAACATTAAAACCACCTCCTTGTTTCTACACTCACTGTCCATTTTATCAGCTCCACTTACCATATAGAAGCACTTTGTAGTTCCACAATTACTGACTGTAGTCCATCTGTTTCTCTACATACTCTGTTAGCCCCCTTTCATGCTGTTCTTCAATATTAATATTAAGTAATATAAATAATACAGTAGACCCTTGACTTACTTCAATTGGTTCTGAAGTTCTGTTCTTAAGTCAAAATGTTCGTTAGTTAAACCTATTTTTTCCATAAGAAATAATGTAAATAGAATTAATCCGTGCCAGACCTCCCAAACCCCCCTTACCTAACCTCTCTAATGTCTTAAACGCTCTTTTTTGTTATAAATACACGTATATTTTCCCTTAATCTTAAATTATAGAATAGACATTCCTGTAATAAACAATAATAAACAACAATACACAGTAGTACTGTACTGTACATAAACACACATCACATTTCAGTACAGTACATGTGCTGTACCATACACCATAATACATTTCCTTCTCTTTATATAAAATTTATCTACCAGAATCAACAATAACTCTCATATTTCTCTATTATTTCCTTCTTTATTTCAGTAGTGTTGTATTCTGTAGGTGTAACTGCACGAAAGAAAGAATACTTTACTGAGCCGAGTTCCTTCTTCTCTCTCACTCACTGTCCCCTCTGTCTGATACACAGTGACAGCTACTGGCAGGAGTAATTATACAACAACAAATGTAATAGATTTGTTCATTTTCTCACCACTGGACTTTCTCTGCACATTCTTTGGGGACATTTTAATATTGAATTTTACAAAATATAAAGAAAACACTGGAAAAACACCGTCCGCTGTCCGAATGTTCGCTCACTGTGTATATATATATATATATAGAGAGAGAGAAAGAGACGGTTGGAGTTAACTTGTTCGTGACGTCACATGTTTTGCGAATTCCAGTTTGTAATCCGAAATTTGTTCGTACATTAAGTTGAAAAAGATCGTTCGTATGGAAACGGTTTGTAACTCAAGGGTCTACTGTATAAGTAATATTAAGAAAAAACTAGACTGCGTGCTTCCAACAACAATTGTCTCTTAGGCTCGATGAAGTGAATAGAAAATTGGGGTAAAAATGGGGGTCGTCGTCCCTCCACGCTCAATTAAACCTGAATTGGCGAGTAGGGGTTCCTGCCAAACGGGGCCCCCGGGTTAATGAAGCGAGCAAGAATATGAGTGGAATTAGAGAAACCGGCCCCTTTATCCACGAAAAAAAGCCTCTCAGAGAGACCGAGGGGCCGTCGGCTAATCTACTGGCCCGACCGGACTCGCCGCTTAGCACTGCTGACCAGAACGGTTAGCCGTAATGGTTTGGCTGCTTATTTGTGTTATTAAAATGTCCTAAATGGTTCCCAGTGGTGCTCTTAAATGTAGTCTCTAAGGCAAAAGTAAGTGGACGCTTCTATTCTTTTCTGAAACCGTGGATCTTAATATAAAGTCCGGGAACCAAAACTAAATTTCGGCTTTGATCGGTTCCTGACCACGATAACCCTTTATTATAGTTAACACAGGACACCTACCTGCAAGGACGTTTGTATGAATCTGTCAGGACCTGTCTACGTTACCACATCACGCATCAACAGGGCAGATGACTGTCACTCCTTGTGGCTGAGCAGGGAATTACAGGAGGACCGCCTATCAGAACAGCGCCTCAAACGGACAGTAGAGTTCTCTTCCTCAGACTCGGCTAATCCTGTCCGCAGACAAGAGGAGAACATGCAAACTCCACACAGAAAGGACCCGGACCGCTCCACCTGGGTATCGAACCCAAGACCTTCTTGCTGTGAGGCGACAGTGCTAGCCACTGAGTCAGGGATGTGTGACCAGGTTCTGTCCGATTAGGTCCGATCGATAACGGCCGCTAGTTAGCCTAAAGGTTAACGCCACTCTGGTTCAAATCTGTCAGGGAATTGTAGTTGTAGTAAGTGGATTCAAGGGTACCTCGGGGGTACCTCAGGGGCGCCTCAGGTTCAAGGACTAATCTAGATCCGTCTTTAGTGCCATGCTGATCAAAGCCCGGGTTTGGCTCATTCGTTCATTATGTTTTGCACCCACTGTGACCCTGACCAGGATAAAGCAGTGGTAATTTACAGCAATCTTCAGTTAACCTGACTGCACATTTTGTGACTGGAGCACCTGGAGGACACCCACACACACAGTCTTTGGGAGAACATGCAAACTCCCACCTGGGAATCGAACCCAGGACCTTCTCGCTGTGAGCCACAGCGTTACCCACCGCGCCCTCCCCGAGGCACAGCCTGCTTAAATTCCTGTGTGTTTTTTGTCTTTAAAGACTAAAGTAATTTAAAGTCGAGTCACTGGTGCTGGGATTGACCACGTGACGCTCCGTCCGTCACCGTCTGCGTTCCTGACACGCCGTCTCATATCGACGAGCCAAAAGCCCAGATGAGCAAGAACAATAAAACAGAAAATTGAGAAATAACGAGATAACACGCGGGATGGAAACTCAATATCATGCCAGGTTGTAAAAGTGCCAGTCGTGATGCTCTCAGGTGCCAGTCATCGCCCGGCGGTACCAAGGCTATGATACTGCAAAGTTTTAGCAGCTACTACAGCGCACGGCGGATCAACAGGTGGTGCAGCGGTAGAACACGCTAGCACACCAGAGCTGACATCTTCATCTTGTGAGTTCAAATCTCAGGGTGCCTACAGGGTGCAGTGGAATACCCAAAAGTCCAGAACCCGCAACCTAACCACGATTGCCTTAAAAAACACGTGTGAAACTCAAGGCCTGCCACGTAATTTTATGTGACCCGCGAGAGCTTAAAAGACATATGGTTGTCTTAAAATACACTGTAAAATGTAAAATTGAACATAAACTGCATCTCCCACACTGCATGCCGATTTTGTGACCCGCAAAGTGACCACACCCCGCCAATAGATGGCAGTGTTTACACATCAGCGTTTTACGATTAATCCCAAAATGTACAAGAAGAGAAAATTGAAGCAGAAGGAGGAAATTTAATGAAAGATGGGAAAGAGTTCTGCCGAGTCTGAGGAAGAGAACCGTGCAACAGTGACCTCTACTGTCCGGTCGAGGCGCTGTTGTGATAGATGAAGAAATACAGAGTGAATAGCGGGGTCCTCCTGTATTTCTTTCCTCAGCCACAAGGGGTGACAGTCATCTGTCCTGTTGATGCGTGATGTAGTAATGTAGACAGGTCTTGGGTTCGATTCCCAGGTGGAGCGGTCCAGGTCCCTTCTGTGTGGAGTTTGCATGTTCTCCTCGTGTCTGTGTGGGTTTCCTCTGCAGTCCGAGTCTGAGGACGAGAACGGTGCAATAGCGACCTCTACTGTCCGTTCGAGGTGCTGTTCTGATAGGTTAAGAAATACAGAGTGAATAGTGCGGTCCTTTTGTAAGGTAGACAGGTCTTGACAGATACATACAAACGTCCTTGCAGGTAGGTGTTCTGTGTTAACTATAATAAAGGGTTATCGTGTTTAGGAACCGATAATCGGAGCTGGAATTTAGTTTGTTTTGTGTTCGGTTCTAAACTAGAACGAGTTTTGGTTCCAGTACTTTATATTAAGGCCCACGGTTTCGGAATAGAATGGAAGCGTCCACTTACTTTTGCCTTGTAGACTAGATTTAAGAGCACCACTGGGAACCATTAAGGACATTAGGAATAATAAGAGAACTCCACACAGCCCGAGAATCGAACCCAGGCCCATCATGCCGCCCTCAGCGGGAGTTGCTAACACAGACTGCTTAGTTTGTGATCCTGCCCCAGAGACGCTCACACGTCCCATCATCCCCGGCGTCCTCGACCCTCCGCACCAGCCGCCGGGCCTCGCGTCATTCGTCAAATGTAAAGATCGAATTCGGCCGCTGATGTCCATACGAGCGAGAAATAATCAGTTCCAGTCGGGCTGCTCTCCGAGGGAACGCGGCGTTTAACAA
Organism: Trichomycterus rosablanca; assembly: GCF_030014385.1. NCBI lineage: Eukaryota > Metazoa > Chordata > Actinopteri > Siluriformes > Trichomycteridae > Trichomycterus > Trichomycterus rosablanca. The sequence goes on along the minus strand of NC_085991.1, from coordinate 2,874,766 downwards.
AAGCCTTTCACTGAGCAGATTGATTCTTCTCCCTGAGAGCTTTTTCATCTGCAGACAGTCGGCCGAGTCCACCGGGGCGGAGACGTCGATTCGGGCGGCTTGTTTCTGGGCGGGAGCGACGCCGCAGCGGCAGCACGACGTTTACCGATATAAACGACACAACGGCTGTACAGGAAGCGGCAAATGTGGACAGTTCTGGGACCGAAGAAATGCGGTCATGTGACCGCGTTCGTGGTGCCAAGACCTGAATCAATATTTGGGCGGGGCTGCAGGGCGGGGCTCAAACTCTAATGAGGACAGTTTTGGATAATTCTAGATCCGTTTCTGTGCCCTGGTCAACAGAGGGCGCACTTGCACCGACAAAGAGGAACCCTGTTTACACCACTGTCCCTCCCCCTACAGACACAGCCAATCGTGAGTCTGTGTAGGCGCCCGGTCGGCTGATAGCGGAGCCGTGATTCGAACCCGAGAGCTTGAGATCTCGTACTCTTGCAGTGTACTGTGCCCTGGTCAACAGAGGGCGCACTTGCACCGACAAAGAGGAACCCTGTTTACACCACTGTCCCTCCCCCTACAGACACAGCCAATCGTGAGTCTGTGTAGGCGCCCGGTCGGCTGATAGCGGAGCCTTGATTCGAACCCGAGAGCTTGAGATCTCGTACTCTTGCAGTGTACTGTGCCTTGGTCAGCAGAGGGCACACTTGCACCGGTGATGCTTCCAAATTTGCAGTAACAGTTTAGGGAAGGTCCTTTCCTGTCCCAGCATGACTGTGTTCTATAAAGACAACCTCAGCCCCACAGAACAGCTCTGGAATGAACCGGAACATCGACTAAGGCTTTCTGTGCCCAAAAAACAAACGCTGTCGTCTTTTGACTGAACTGACACAAATTCCCACAGTGACACAGTAGTTGTTCTAACTAGAACGATCACATCAAAGTCACTCTGTTTTTATTCCTTTTGTCTTTGTAATGAGACGTCCGACATGCTCACGGTCAGGCGTCCGAATACTTTTGACGCTATAGTGTAAAAAGAGTAATTACCCCTTTAATTTAATAATTCACTTCACCTCCTTTAACAGCGATAAAGGCAATTAAAGGCTTAAACGCTTGATTTACTGCTATGCTATGTCGTACTCTTAACATGTTACATTCAGTTAACCAAATGTTAGCGGGCTGCGTACTCGCCAAAGCCTACGGAGTCTTTGAGTCTTGAGTTCTATGAACAGGATTAGCCGCGTCCGAGCAAGAGGACGCTGCAACAGTGCCCTCTGCTGTCCGGTCGAGGCGCTGTTCTAAGAGGTGAAGAAATACAGAGTGAATAGCGTGCTCCTCCTGTAGTTCCCTCCTCAGTCACAAGGGGGCGTCACAAAACCGTGATAACTGACGAGCCCGAATTTACAAATAAGTGACGCTTGTGCACCTTTATACCAATTAAAAAATCAACAAGTGCCCTCTACTGTCCGGTCGAGGCGCTGTTCTGATAGGTGAAGAAATACGGAGTGAATAGCGTGATCCTCCTGTAGTTCCCTCCTCAGCCACAAGGGGTGTCGCACAACCGTGACATTGCAGAGCCCTAATTTGCATATAAGTGACACTTGTGCATTTTTATACCAATTAAAAATTAATGAGTGCCCCCTACTGTCCAGTCGTGAATAGCGTGGCCCTCTTGTAATTCCCTCCTCAGCCACAGGGGGCGTCAGAAACCGTATTACCAAAAATATGAACATTTACATTTTCTGCATTTAGGAGACGCCTTTATTCTAAGCAATTAATAGTTAAGGGCCTCGCTCAAGGGCCCAACAGTGACAACCTGGCAGTGGTGGGGTTCGAACCAACAACCTTCTGCTTACTACTCCAGTATCTTAACAGCTAGGCTACAACTGCCCTTAGCACTAAATGTGTAGCACATCCGGCACCGCTTAGCGAGGCTTAATATATCAAATAACTGGCATATCAGCGCCAGGTCTGGCCCCTGTCAGGAGCCGTCAGGGCACGGGGCCCGATCCCTAACAGCACCATCTGTCTCATCGTTAGCCTCATTAAGCTCCTCTGGTCGTCCAAGATCCGCCCTCGCCATCTATCCGTCTTTATCTTCACCGTGGTCGAGGACGAGGGTCTAACTTTAAGAATTTAGACACGCCCTCTTCTCGGGAGTGTAGGATGGCATAAAATGCGTGCAGAGAGATCACCAGGTTTTCCTCAGACTGGCATTACGCCCGTCGGGGTAAATTTTACTTCAGAAGGGGGATAAACGGTTTGGAGATGAACCAGGCTTCTCGTTTAACACAAAGCCAGCCTGAAGGCGGTGAGTCAGGGATAAAATATGGGCGTGTCCTGCCTCGCCCTGCTGCGTTCGGGAAGCCTTTGTAGTGTAGACGAATCACTGTGCAAAAACGCCGCATCTCTTTGGAAGGTCCGTCGTTACGGTGCGAACCGTCCACAGGATGAATCCAGATCTGGAGCTACACTGTACGACCAAAAATATGTGGACGTAATCAGCTTGTTTAGTCCTGAACTAGTGATGCAGCATCTCCGTTCTACTCTCTGAAAATAGCGCTTTACATTTTTGCCCGTCGTGTGGGCAGAGGCGCTACGCATAGAAGCGCTGGCAGCCGGCACGAATAATACATACGCCGTACATTATGCAGGCCGCCGGTCTTCACGCTCGGCTTCACGGAAGCACCGGAGGCGATACCGTCCCTCTCCTCCCCCTCCGAAATTCACCCCGCCGCCTCCCTTCCGCCGTCTTTTCTCATACGACGGGTTTCTGGTCGGCTGCCAGGCTGCATTACAAGAGACGACAGGTCCCAGAAGCGGCGCATTCCTGAGCGGGCAGCACCTGGCACGGATTCAAGTCTGGCAGGGCTGGCGGTACGAGCCCGTCCAGGTTTTCTTGGTCGCACCTCGCGTTCTGGGGCTGGTGTCATTCTGACCAGTCCTGAATTTTTGAAGTGCAGCCAGACTTACAGTAGGTAGTGTGGTTGTAGTGTCACAAAGTCTATACTTGGTCATGTTGACCAGATCTGAGCTCAGAAGTTTGTTGGTAGCCTTTGAGACGATCCTGTATCATATTACACAAACGCTGTGAGACCAAAAGTATTCGGACGCCCGACCACAAGCTTCAAAAACAGACCGACCTTTGAGTGATCTTTTCAGCTACGAGTCTGCTTATGTCTGTGGGAATTTGTGCCCATTTAGTCAACAGAGCATTCTCCTGTTGAATGGGAAGGCCTGACTCACGGTCAGCATTCCAATTCACTCCGAAGATGTTCTCTGATGTGAAGGCAAACTTGTGGCGTCTTAACAGTGATTTGTGCACAGGAGGAGGGTCATACCGGGACAGGAACGGACCTTTCCCAGACTATTGGAACCAAAGTTGTATAGTTGGTATAGTTGGAAGCTTATCCTTTGTTTTATAGTTCTTTATATACTAAAGTGCAGGTTTACACTGATCAGCCATAACATTAACACCACCTCCTTGTTTCTACACTCACTGTCCATTTCATCAGGTCGACTTACCATATAGAAGCACTTTGTAGTTCTACAATTACTGACTGTAGTCCATCTGTTGCTCTGCATGCTGTTCTTCAATGGTTGGGACCCCCACAGAGCAGGTATTATTTAGGTGGAGGATCATTCTCAGCACTGCAGTGACACTGACATGGTGGTGGTGTGTTAGTGTGTGTTGTGTAGAGTGGATCAGACACAGCAGCGCTGCTGGAGTTTTTAAATACCGTGTCCACTCACTGTCCACTCTATTAGACACTCCTACCTAGTCGGTCCACCTTGTAGATGTAAAGTCAGAGACGATCGCTCATCTATTGCTGCTGTTTGAGTCGGTCGTCTTCTAGACCTTCATCAGTGGTCACAGGACGCTGCCCAGGGGGCGCTGTTGGCTGGATGTTTTCGGTTGGTGGACTATTCTCAGTCCAGCAGTGACGCGCTGCTGTGTCTGATCCACTCATACCAGCACAACACACACTAACACACCACCACCATGTCAGTGTCACTGCAGTGCTGAGAATGATCCACCACCTAAATAATACCTGCTCTGTGGTGGTCCTGTGGGGGTCCTGACCATTGAAGAACAGCATGAAAGGGGGCTAACAAAGCATGCAGAGAAACAGATGGACTACAGTCAGTAATTGTAGAACTACAAAGTGCTTCTACATGGTAAGTGGAGCTGATAAAATGGACAGTGATTGTAGAAACAAGGAGGTGGTTTTAATGTTATGGCTGATTGTGGTATATATACGCTTGTGTCCGTATACTTTTGGCACACTTGGGTTATACTGTATAATCCTCTCATGTATAATGTATAACAGCGAGTGCATTAAACACACTTCTCCTCTCGTCCTGCTCTCTGGCTCCTCACTTAAATAAAACGCTGATCGTTCCTGATGCATTCAAACCCACACACACACACACTCACACACACACACTCACACACACACACACACACACACTCACACACACACACACACCCCACCCCGGAGACTTGGAATAAAGACTGAAGAGGCTAATTGCTCGTCGTATCAGATTGGTCGTACACAAAGCCCCGGATTGTTTCTCTCCCGTACGGTTAGTACTAATCCCTCTCTCTGTGTTCTGCGTTTCGTGTTCCTGCTTGTGCACCTCGTTCCTCCCGTCACGCCCCTCACAGGTGAGACACCGCAATCCGAGTCTGACGCCCCCCCCAGACACCGCGGTAGGTCCCCTAATCCTCGCCCGCGGGCGCTGTGAGTGCTCCTTAACTCTCTCTTTAGAGGTTAGGCTCTGACTGAAGGGTTCTCGTGAGCCGTTTGGGACGAGGCCGCCCCTCTCGCCTCTCAGAACGACATTCCTGTGCTTTTGTCGGTACGGGTGTCGGAGTCTCTTCTTTCTGTCTCGGGATCTAAGGAGACAAATTACTGCACTTTGTGTTGAAGGAGGAGTTTGTAATGAGAGCTGAAGAGCTTAAAGAGCCGCTAATGTTCACCTACAAACAAGAATCCACGCCGAACCCAAACGGCTCCTCCTGTATCGTGCTGGAGGAAACAGAATCACTGAATTCACGTGTTCCAGCCACGATAGAAAGAAACTATATGCTTCTGACTTTAGGGACAGTTTAGGGAAGGTCCAGCATGACTTGAAGAAAAGCCTCAGTGTCCTGCACGGAGCAGCTTTGGAATGAACTGGAACATCAGCTGAGGCTCTCTTGAATGCACAAATTCCCACAGACACTGTTGCTCTAGCTGAAAAGTTCAATCTATTTGAATAAGTGAGTGAGTGGGTCTGTGAGTGAGTTAGTAGCTGAGTGAGTGGGTCGTGAGTGAATTAGTAGGTAAGTGAGTTAGTAGGTGAGTGAGTAGGTTGGGAAGTGAGTTAGAAAGTGAGTGGATCGATGAGTGAGTTAATAGGTAAGTAGGTAAGTGAGTGAGTCAGTGAGTTAGTAGGTGAGTGGGTGAATGAGTGGGTTGGGGAGTGAGTTAGTAGGTAAGTGAGTGGGTCAGAGAGTGAGTTAGTAGGTGAATGAGTGGGTCGGGGAGTGAGTTAGTAGGTGAGTGAGAGGGTGAATGAGTGGGTTGGGGAGTGAGAAGGTAAGTGGGTGAACGAGCGGGTCGGGAAGTGAGTTAGTAGGTAAGTGAGTAGGCCGGGAGTGAGTAGGTGAGTGAGTGGTTTGGTGAGTGAGTGAGTAGGTGAGTGAGTGGTTTGGTGAGTGAGTTAGTAGGTGAGTGAGTGGTTTGGTGAGTGAGTGAGTGGGTCGGGGAGTGAGTTAGTAGGTCAGTAATTTGGTAGGTAAGTGAGTAAGTAGCTAAGTAAGTAGGTTGGGGAGTGAGTAGGTGAGTGGGTGGGCGAGTGAGTGGGTCTGGGAGTTAGTAGGTGAGTGAGTGGGTCTCGGGTGTTAGTAGCTGAGTGAGTGGGTCTGGGAGTTAGTAGGTGAGTGAGTGGATCGGTGATTTAGTGGGTCTGGGAGTTAGTAGGTGAGTGGGTCTGGGAGTGAGTAGGTGAGTGAGTGGTTTGGGGAGTGAGTTAGTAGGTAACTGAGTAGGTGAATGAGTGAGTTGGGGAGTGAGTTAGTAGGTAAGTGAGTTAGTAGGTGAGTGAGTGGGTCGGGGAGTGAGTTAGTAGATGAGTGAGTGAACGAGTGGGTCGGGAAGTGAGTTAGTAGGTAAGTGAGTAGGTCAGGGAGTGAGTTAGTAGGTGAGTCAGTGGTTCGGGAAGTGAGCTAGTAGATGAGTGAGTGAAGGAGTGGGTCAGGAAGTGAGCTAGTAGATGAGTGAGTGAAGGAGTGGGTCAGGAAGTGAGCTAGTAGATGAGTGAGTGAAGGAGTGGGTCGGGAAGTGAGCTAGTAGATGAGTGAGTGAAGGAGTGGGTCAGGAAGTGAGCTAGTAGATGAGTGAGTGAAGGAGTGGGTCAGGAAGTGAGCTAGTAGATGAGTGAGTGAAGGAGTGGGTCAGGAAGTGAGCTAGTAGATGAGTGAGTGAAGGAGTGGGTCGGGAAGTGAGCTAGTAGGTAAGTCAGTAGGTCACGGAGTGAGTGATTGAGTAGGTGAGTGAGTTAGTAGGTGAGTGAGTGGATTGGGGCTGGTGACCCGCTGTAATCTGGATCAGAATGAAGCATTAATTTTGTTTGTTTGCTTGTTTTAAACACTTATAGAGGTCAGACAGGGTCAGAGGTCAGGGGTGTAATCGTGGTTCCTGTCTCCTCCCCGTGTTTTTGGTGAACACTCCCTGATCCTGACGCTGTTCCTCCGCCGCTTTGTGTGCAGGATTAGCTCAGCTCAGTCGTTTCCTCCTCTTCTGTTTTCCCGTCCTGTTGTTCTGGTGAAGCGTCTCCGGTCTGATTTTTGTTCCATCCACAACAGGGCGCGGTCGTTCCCCGGCGTAACGGCAGCGGCGTGGCGACTAGCCGAACGGTGCGGTGGCTCGGACGAAAGGTTAATGCAGGACAGACGTAACGCTCAGCGACGGTCCAACTCGCTGATGCTGCAGAGCTTCGAGAAACGAGAATTTTACAGTATAATACCAAAAGTATGTGGACACGCGTATAATTATTCTGCCTGCTCAGACGTCTTTATTGTATTTATTTTTTTATTTTATTTTTGTGCATTGCGCTCTAGTTAAAGCTAATCAAGCTGTTCGATCTCTGGCGTGGTTCATGCATGAGGGAGGTTAGCCATGCGCTGGGTGGTGTTAGGGGGCGCTGTAGTCGAACCCGCTCAGATTTCACATTCTGTAAACCACACAGAAAAGAAAGAGCAGTACGGCGTCTCGGTTCCACACCTCCCATTCAGACCTCCAGCGAGTCCCTCACACCTCAACATCACACACTGTTAGCACTTACGGTAGCGCTAATCCCCGCGGACCCCGCTAATGGATCAAAGTGTTGATGGGAAGCCGTAATTCTCCTTCACTGGTCCGAGGGAGATAGTGGTAGGTGTGGGTGATACCCAATCTTCAAACGTGGTGCCGCTTTGTTTCCAAAAAGCTTCGGAAATATCAGACGCTAAGCTCACGCTCTCACGGAAAACTGAGCTACCGCACCATGGCTAACGAACGCTTCTTTACATCCGCCGCCGAGCGAGCCGTGCTAATCTTTTTTCCCAGGGTGCCAAGAGCGTTAAACAGAGTCAGCACAGAGTCAGAAATATTAAGGACGTTTAATAAATATCTGGTACTTTTAATATGCAATAAAATTCAATTAAAATTTATTAGCATCATATTTACACGCTATTTTTCTCCCAGGTTAAACAGAATCAGCATTGAGCCACAAACATTCTGAATATTTACATGCACGATTCCAAAAAGTTGGGACACAATTAAACACAATTTAAAAGTGATGCTCACGTTTTCTACCTTGGTGCCTTCAACACGTTGCAAAAATGAAGACCGATAAAGTCGGGCCTTTTCGCGCAACATTAGTGCCTGACCTCACGAATGCTCGTTTGACCTCGAATGGGCATGAATTCCCATAGATGCATTCCAAGATCAGATGGAACTGCAAAACAGCACAACTCCACGTCAGCTAACGTCTCCCTCCGTGTACCGAAAACGCTTAAACCGTCCCTGACGAGCCTGAACGTACAAATAAACGACACTGATAAGAACTCCGTTGGTTGCTCTGCATTATGTTCATCCACCATGTTTGTCATTTTTTATGAGAAGAGTCGTGGGATTGCGTTCAGCGCTGAGGAGGCGTCGGACGCTCCCTCGTCATTCAGTCAGATCATCACTCAGAATTAAGGCGCCTCAGTAGGAGCATTTTCAGGATCTAAGAATTTAGACACGCCCTCTTCTCGGGAGTGTAGGATGATGGGAAATGCGTCTGTGTAGAGAGATCACCGGGTTTTCAGGCTGACTCCAACCTTGTTTAGTGATTGTTTACTTTATTAGAAGCTGAGCTCAGTGATTGTGAACAATTATTCTAAACATCCTACATAACAGTGGGTAGCACTGTCGCCTCACAGCAAGAAGGTCCGGGTCCTGAGTTTGCATGTTCTCCCCGTGTCTGTGTGGGTTTCCTCCGAGAGCTCCGGTTTCCCCCCCACAGTCCAAAGACGTTCAAGTGAGGTGAACTGGAGATACAAAGTTGTCCATGACTGTGTTTGATATTAAACTTGAACTGATGAATCCTAATAAATAAATACTTACTTAACAACAGCTCCTCTGTGCTACTGCTGAATTCGAAATACAAATGGGCTTAATATAGAGCCTTGTGGGACTCCTTTTTTTTACAAAAGCGTTTTCTCCAAGGCTTCGTTTTATTCTCGTCTCTCGCGACCTCTCCAAACTCGGGTTCACTTTCTGTTCAGACTCGTCTCGTGTTTCTTCTCCTGCGCGTTATTCTAACAGAAATATTCTCTCGTTGTTGTTATTTGTATTTTTATATCTCGTCCCGCGCGTTCCTCTCTGCCTGTTTACCTGGCCCGTCTGCAGCTCAAGGCAGGCGATCGATCGATCGCTCACGGCAGACGTGGCGGCGGGCGAGTGAGGCGGGCGCGGGAGGTGAGAGGAGCCCACGTCGATACTCGCTCGGAGCGTCGGCGCGAGAGAGAGGACTCGCCTGGTCGGTGCTCTCTCTCGGAGCTATTCTGGTCTCGCTGCCTCATTAGCTGCTGAGAGAGGAGAGACGTGAGAGAGCGGCCGAGAGACGAGATGGAAATGAGACGTGAGCCCCAAACCCAATTATGTCCGCCGGACTTGATGTGTCGGTAAACAAGTCGAAAGCGGCGGGGAAAGATCTCTGAGGAACAGTTCAGGCAGGATTTAGGTTTGTTACCTCAGAGGAGGACATCATGACGACGTCCGGGTCCTTTCTGTGTGGAGTTTGCATGTTCTCCCCGTGTCTGCGTGGGTTTCCTCCGGGAGCTCCGGTTTCCTCCCACAGTCCAAAAACATGCAGTCAGGTTAATTAGAGACACTGAATTGCCCTGTAGGTGAGTGTGTGTGTGTGTGTGTCTGCCCTGCGATGGACTGGCGCCCCGTCCAGGGTGTTACTGTGTGCCTTGCGCCTATTGAAAAGCTGGGATAGGCTTAGGTGTGAGTGAGTAAGGCTAAACGTATGAGAAGGTCCTGGGTTTGAATCCCAGGTGGAACAGTTCGGCTCCTTTGTGAAGTGTCTGTGCGGGTTTCCTCCGGGTGCTCCGATTTCCTCCCACAGTCCAAAGACGTGCAGTCAGAACAACTGGAGGCCGGTCGAGGCGTCTGCGCCGGCGGTGGATGATCTGGAGAGCTTAGCGTGTCTCTCCGAACATGTTTCATGACCCCACTGTGGGCAGGTGGCTACAAGGTTGTTGCTCAGGTTCACCTACACCGACTTTTTTAGTTTATAAAATCATTTTACGTCGTGTCCCAACTTTTCTGAAGTTCCGGAGTCGCATGAGGACGCGGTGATGTAACCACCACTGAGCAGAAGCCGCCGGTGCCACCTGTAGACTGGCATCGAGAGCGCACAGGTTCAGCTGAGTGCCACTTCAGATCTCACTTCCTCCATACTGGCATAACGGTGCCACATTTACAGCCAAGGATTCAGTCTACCCACACTGCACCTGTGCACAACCTCCGGGAGAACAGTTCAGCCGTCCAGGGTTACTGCATCATCTGGACCGGGATCAGGAACCAGAGACCAACCTGGAATTGTGGGTGCAGGAGTGTACACCACCACCAAATACATGCTTGCACACACACAATCACCTGTCTGACCTAAAGTATGCACACCACCACCACCACCACCAAAGTGCTTCATAACAAAAAATTTCAAATATAGCAGACGGATTTCCACATGAGGTCGGTCTCGCTCATGGAGAGTCATGTACTGAACTCCACTTTTGTACATGCGCCTCGGGCTACTAACCAAGGTCCTTACACAGCCTCGAAGACCCCGCCCCCTTTTTTTGTCCAGTCTTTTCGTACCCAGCAGACTAGTGAGCAGCTGCTAGAGGGCGCCCAGCCGACCGGTCGCAGAGCTGAGATTTTTTAATTATAAAATCGATTAATATACCATACTGCATAACTCTCACGTCCTTCACGTATCTGTAACTTTGCTGTACCTCTGCTGTAATTGTTGACATTTACGGTACGATAAAAAACATCGTGTCGCTTTTAAGCTGAAATTATTCACAGAGATAAAAAAAATCACAATCAAACAGTAGCGAGACAGAATAACCGGCCGCGAGTCTCCGGTTTACTTTGGATTGTTTTTCCTCCGCTGTCTCTCCCACATGTGTAAATATGCTTTTTGGATTAGCTTATCTCCTCGGCCAAACGAATAAGCGGCTTAAAAGAACTAATGCTAGCTGGCGTATGCGTGCGGGAGAGCGGATTGACGGATGAGGCCTGAATAACCGATGGCGTTTGATGTTTGTTCCGTCGTGTCTGCGTTTGTCTCGATACCTGAACGTTCCTGGAGACGAATTCGGCACTGGCGGCTCCGGCACTGTAGTCTCGGGGCTAAATAAATATATATAATTATTTACTTCATTGGTTTAAATGAAGCACGTCTGTGTTCGTTAGGTGTGTAACCTTCAGTTTATCAGCTCATTTCTGGTGGTTTGACTGGTGAAGCCACACAATCATCTTTTACAGTTAGATGCATGCAGATACATGCTTGCATACACACAATCACCTGTCTGAGCTAAAGTATTCACACCACCAAATACATGCTTGCATACGCACAGTCACCTGTCTGACCTGAAATTCACACCACCACCACCAAATACATGCTTGCACACACACAATCACCCGTCTGAGCTAAAGTATTCACACCGGCACTGACGGCTCTGGCGCTTCATCTCGGGTCTTAATATATATAATTTTTTACTTCATTAGTTTGACTTAAGTGTGTCTGTGTGGTTTATCAGCTCATTTCTGGTGGTTTGATTGGTGAAGCCACTAAATTCAGAACAAAAAGAGTGACCAGAGGCTTCAAAGTTAATTAAATAGACAAAAAGCGACAAATTTAAGGGATTAACTGACCAAACAAGGTGCTCAGGATGGGCTATACTGCTTCAGGACGTCAGATTCAGTCTCAGTGACCGGTGGATAGAAGTTATGTATTAAACTGGTACAATAGACTACACTGATAGCAAAGAAAATCAATCATTCATTTACTCACTGTCTGTTTTACCACCAAATACATGCTTGCACACACACAATCACCCGTCTGATCTAAAGTATTCAACCCCCACACACCCTTCCACTGCTCAGCTGCCATCACAGTCGTATTTTCTTCAGGAAATGCACCTCTCTAGTTTAAAAATATGGCTCTTCGGTTCAGATGCACAAGGAAAGCGGCGGTTGTTTGTGTTTGTGATGATATACAGCTGAGTTTGTTTGTTTGACGCCATTGCTGTTTTGGCAGGGAACTGATTTAGAAATGAAAACAGATTTTTTATTCTCTACTTTCTCTCTATTTAAGTGTGTACGTCTTCTCTTCAAGCCCCCGAAGCCTCGTTTGAAGTAGCTTCATCTTAGAAACATGGAAAATGCATCTTTTCTCCACGTTTCCTGTGCCAATTACGCTGGGACGGGTCACCTTACTTACCTCTAATCTACCCTAAATCTGTCCCTTTTTGCCCCCCCAGCTCGGAAATCTACCACAAAAATAAAATAATGGAAATAATCGCCGGCTCAGCCGTACACACTTACTCTGCTTTTACTTTATTCTCGGAACACCGGGGGCCTTTAAAGGAAGTGGAATATTTCTTTTAGTCTGTCTAGAACCTTGTCCAGACTAATAGTGATATCGACAGCACGTACAGTACGGTGTTCGGTTTTACCCTGAGGCCGAGTGTTGAGGATTAATTCAGGACTGGGTTCTCCATAATTCTTTGCTGTGCGGCTGCAGGTTTTACTCTCCAGCCATGTCAGGTCACGGTCCAATTAGCTCGCAATGACCAGTATGTTCTGACATTTTGGGTCGTTACCCTACAGGCTGTTGAATCATGGTTTCTTTAGGGCATTTACTTGTTGGCTTCTGAGTCCTGGTTCAGTTGGTTCTTGTGCTTGGACGTTCATGATCTTTGGGGCACCTCCATGATTTTTGGAGTAGTTCTGCAAGTTGTCAGACCACTTACACAAGTAGCCACCAGGTAGTGTTCCCATTATCCCAATTATCTGTTGAGGTGTGTTAGCTAAGGAAGTGCCTGTTAACCTACAGCCTACACCTGACAGAATAAGCTCTGTTTGTTTATGTTTGTATTTGAGTTCTTTAGCTCTATAGCAGAATTAGCGAAGCATTTAAGCCCGTGGCTGTTTGAAACAAGGCGCAGGTATCTAACGAGCTCTTCAAGACCAATTATCTAATCGCTTGGCAGGAGAAACGTGGGCCACCTGCCGCCGAGGGCGACCAGTACTAATTACATCGGTTACTCATCAGTGTGTGTACATGAGTGTGTGTGTGTGTGTGTGTGTTCATACATATGTGACGGTGTGGAGCTTGCGAACATGTTCCGATCTTCTCTGATCGAACTGTAAAAGATTTTATTAACGATAATCTGTAGTGAAATGAAGCGTCACGTCACCTTAAACAGGACCGTTATTTTAATCCATCAGAGAAATCCGAGCGCCCGTCAATCTGACATTATGTTCTCGCTTTTATAGAGATTCAGGATGACGAGTTGATGGCGTCTGAAGTGTACTTTATTAAAAATATGACATAGCACGTACTAGTTCTGACATTTCTACTACCTATATGTGTATAAACTGTATATATACAGTATATATATATATATATATATAATCAACCAATAGCAATTTAGCACATCCAACCAATCACAGCATGAATTTAACATTTAGTTAATTCTAAACTAATTATACAATTTATTCAGTGTAATTGTGCATTAAAACTACTGACATCAAGTAATAAAATATTTAGAAACTGGCTCCATTACACCAACAGTCCAAGTGAATCCACCAAAGTTCTGGAACCTTTACTAAAATGATGAATCTCTTGCATAGTTGTGGTTCCTTGAGTTGTGGTTCTCCTTAGTTGTGGTTCCTTGAGTTATGATTCCTTAAATTATGGTTCCTTGAGTTGTGGTTCCTTGAGTTGTGGTTCCTTGAGATGTGGTTTCTTGAGTTGTGGTTCTCCTTAGTTGTGGTTCCTTGAGTTGTGGTTCCTTGAGTTATGATTCTTTAAATTATGGTTCCTTGAGTTGTGGCTCCCCTTAGTTGTGGTTCCTTGAGTTGTGGTTCCTTGAGTTGTGGTTCCTTCAGTTGTGGTTCCTTCAGTTGTGGTTCCTTCAGTTTTGGTTCCTTCAGTTGTGGTTCCTTGAGTTGTTGTTCCTTGAGTTGTGGTTCCTTGAGTTGTGGTTCCTTGAGTTGTGGTTCCTTGAGATGTGGTTCCCCTTAGTTGTGGTTCCTTGAGATGTGGTTCCCCTTAGTTGTGGTTCCTTGAGATGTGGTTCCCCTTAGTTGTGGTTCCTTGAGTTGTGGTTTCTTGAGTTGTGGTTCCTTGAGTTGTGGTTCCTTGAGATGTGGTTTCTTGAGTTGTGGTTCCCCTTAGTTGTGGTTCCTTGAGTTGTGGTTCCTTGAGATGTGGTTCCCCTTAGTTGTGGTTCCTTGAGTTGTGGTTCCTTGAGTTGTGGTTCCTTGAGTTGTGGTTCCTCTTAGTTGTGGTTCCTTGAGTTGTGGTTCCCCTTAGTTGTGGTTCCTTGAGTTGTGGTTCCTTGAGATGTGGTTCCCCTTAGTTGTGGTTCCTTGAGTTGTGGTTTCTTGAGTTGTGGTTCCTTGAGTTGTGGTTCCCCTTAGTTGTGGTTCCTTGAGTTGTGGTTCCTTTAGTTGTGGTTCCTTGAGATGTGGTTCCCCTTAGTTGTGGTTCCTTGAGATGTGGTTTCTTAAGTTGTGGTTCCTTGAGATGTGGTTTCTTGAGTTGTGGTTCCCCTTAGTTGTGGTTCCTTGAGTTGTGGTTTCTTGAGTTGTGGTTCCCCTTAGTTGTGGTTCCTTGAGTTGTGGTTCCTTTAGTTGTGGTTCCTTGAGATGTGGTTCCCCTTAGTTGTGGTTCCTTAAGTTGTGGTTTCTTGAGTTGTGATTCCTTGAGTTGTGGTTCCCCTTAGTTGTGGTTCCTTGAGTTGTGGTTCCTTTAGTTGTGGTTCCTTGAGATGTGGTTCCCCTTAGTTGTGGTTCCTTGAGTTGTGGTTTCTTGAGTTGTGGTTCCTTGAGATGTGGTTTCTTGAGTTGTGGTTCCCCTTAGTTGTGGTTCCTTGAGTTGTGGTTTCTTGAGTTGTGGTTCCCCTTAGTTGTGGTTCCTTGAGTTGTGGTTCCTTGAGTTGTGGTTCCCCTTAGTTGTGGTTCCTTGAGTTGTGGTTCCCCTTAGTTGTGGTTCCCCTTAGTTGTGGTTCCTTGAGTTGTGGTTCCTTGAGATGTGGTTCCCCTTAGTTGTGGTTCCTTGGGATCCCTTTTAACACATTATATCTCTACCTAGAAGACGGGCGTCCTGACATCAAGTAATAAAATGTTTACAAACTGGCTCCATTACACCAACAGTCCAAGCAAATCCACCAAAGTTCTGGAACCTTGTGGGACACCTTCTTATGGGACAGATTGCTTTAAGGTGCTGAGCCGCGGTTCCTCTACCTGGAGCAGAAGCCTTCTTATGGTATTATTTTCTTTTTTTTCGCATCGTAAACGGGATATTTTGGTAAAATGGGCCAGCGATGTGCAGCCTGGATTAAGCTCGCTATGTAGGTCACAGCTGTCGCCTTCCACTGCGGCAGAAAGTGATACGTTTGTCAGCGATAACAGTCCCTCCCGTTGCCCGTTCCTTTTCGGGCACAATAGACCTCCTCTCGTTCGGTACTTCACTTGATCTGGTTTGCGTAGCCGAGCGTTTCTCTTATCTCGTCCTCATTACCCTGGCGAATCGATCCGGCATTTGTCTTACTTGCGCCGGGTCACGTCAGGGCTTTGCATTTTATTAGCGGTTTGTGGACTAGTTTCGTTTGCTAATCCAGATCTGCTATTAAAAAAGAGGATGAACCGCGGTGAGGCGGGGCGCAGCGGTAATTGTTTTCTGCAGTCGTGACCCGTGTGCAATCTCCTCCTTGTTTTGTTAGAGCGCTCTGAAGCTCTTTTCTTCATCCTGTAAACAACACTCCTAGACGTAGGGGCCGAACGGTGGCTCGGTGGGTAGCTCTGTTGCCTTACAGCCAGAAGGCCTAGGGTTTGAATCTCAGGTTGAGCCCAGGAGTCATTTCTGTGTGGAGTCTGTATGGGTTTCCTTCCACAGTCTAAAGACGTGCAGTCCGGGGCGTTTTCTACCTTTGCTCTCGGTGAATTGCACCCACCGCGTCCCTGACCAGGGTGAATCGGTGCTAGAACATACTCTGTCTAATTCTTCATTCAGTATGTGAGTATTTTTGAGGTCAGTTTTGTCAGGACTACGTTTCCCAGGAGCCCCACGATTACCGAGGCGGGGCGCAGCGGTAATCGTTTTCCGCAGCCATGACCTGTTAGAACGCTTTCAGGCTCTTTCTTTCTTCTTGTTGTAAACATGCTGAGACGTGGGGATGGCTCGGTGGGTAGCTCTGTCACCTCACAGTGAGAGACGGTCCTGGCTTTCGATTCCCAGGTGGAGCCCAGGAGTCCTTTCTGTGTGGTGTTTGCATGTTCTCCCTGTGGCTGGGTGGGTTTCTCTGGCTGCTTTCCTACCTTTGCTCCCGGTGAATTGCACCCACTGCGATCCTGACCAGGATAAAGCGGTGCTAAAACAGACAATGAATAAATGAAGGATTAAACAGTGTGTAAGTATTTATGGGCATTTTTGAGGTCAGTTTTGTCAGGACTACATTTCCCAGGAGCCCCGTCAGCCTCCTCTTGAGGATGAACCGCGGTGAGGTGGGGCGCAGCGGTAATCGTTTTCCGCAGCCGTGACCCGTGTGATTCTCCTCCTCGTTTTGTTAGAACGCTCTCCCATCGGCCCTGCGCCGACGAAGCTCGCTCTAATTTGTAAAAGCGAGGCGTCGCGCCCCGGCCATCATCTCCCACGTGCACGTCTGTTTTCTGGATTTGATTTTTTACCTGACTAGACCAGGACGTGACTCTCCGAAGGGATTTCGAACCGTTTTCATTTTGTTCCTTCACCGCTCGGACACGTCGGCGGCGTGACTCATGCGGCAATAAGCTGCTTTCTTATTAAAGCGCTCACACACACACACACACACACAGAATCTGACAGCGAGGTCTGGCTCGAAATTGCGTCGGCCTCCTGCCATCCCCACGGCCAGGTGCTCGCAGGTATGTGTGATATGCGGCGTGAAAAATACCAACTTCCAGGCTCCAGGTTCACGGAATGTGACTCAGGGACTTGTGCCGTCTGCAGGAGATCAGAGCTTTCGTAGCTGAAGACACGAAAAGAAAGGAATTAATTTATATGATTGATTTATTTCACTTGTTAACAAGTGCTGTGCCTGGAATATGTGAATTTATTCATTAAAAGGGGCGTCCAAATACTTTTGTCCGGGTTAATACCCATGGTGAAGGATGAGGTGGTTTTGGACTTAGAACTTAGACATGGCGCCGGCACGGTGGCTCAGTGGGTAGCACTGTCGCCCTACAGCAAGAAGGTCCAGGGTTTGATTCTTTGGTGGAGTTTGCATGTTCTCCTTTATGTCTGTGTGGGTTTGCTACAGTCCAAAGACATGCAGTCCGGGATGAATTGCACCCACCGTGACCCTGACCAGGATAAAGCGGAGCTAAAACAATGAATAATCAATCAGACAGTATTTATGAGGTCACTTCTGTCAGGACTACATTTCCCAGAAGCCCCGTCAGCCCCCGGATAACGTGGTACGTTTGTTATCGGGATGGTTGATCGAGACAATAACAGGACGGGACAGGGCAGGCCGAGCCTACTCGCCGAGGCCGTCGGGCTTTATGCCACGGGCGGGTCCGAGTCCGTCTAGCGATCGAAAATCCCGCTGAGGCACAAGATGAGGAACGGACTGAGTGATGAGGACTGATGTTAAAGGAGCGGCGACGCCCGGCTTTCGTTCTGTGTGTGTTCGATGGAGCATACAGATGGCGTTTTTGATGCCATTGAGCTTAAACATTGCGCCTGAGTCATTATCTTCCGCTGCTAAGCGTGTCTGATGGGCGACGATGTTCCAAAATAATTGGGACGGATCCCTGAACCCTTGTGAGCGTAAAAAGTAGCGGTGTTGTGGGTTTTTCTGTCATTTATATTCACACGAGGTTAATGGGGATTAGTTGTGGCTCATCACCTCCTCCGTGAGTCCACTTTGTGATCCTACAAGACCGTTAATTGCGCCCGTTTCCTCATAATATTAATTAGGGGTCGGGGATTGGTGCTGGGTTGGACGAATTAAATGCTAACTGGTACATTCGGGGACGCATCAAGTATCGGTCCATGAAGTGGTGAGCTGTGGTGGCTTCAATGTCGAGCGGTTGTTGCTCCTGGATGTTTCTGATCCATATTGTGCACCTAATATCACAGCGCGGTACATAAATCATGACGACAGTCACATTACAGAATGAATAAACGTGCTAACACGCAACTGCGGAGTGTTGAGTTCGAATCCCAGCAGTGCCACGGGGCATCCACACACACACACACACACACTGATAGCGTCTCTTCACCAGGACTGGTCTGGACGCCTTTGCAAGTTGAGTGTGTGTGTGGGGGGGGGGACCTATACGTATATTAAGTGTAGCACTTGTCATAGATAGGAAGGGAAGGGCATCCGGTCTGGTATGAGGACCAGATCCGCTGTGGCGCCGCCTAAATATGGGAGGAGGGTTTTCTTTAATCCACCGCAGGTTTTTTTTAAGCGACCCACATTTTGTCTGTGATTTTTACCTCGACCCAGGCAACACAAACAATCAAAACAAAACACTAATCGAAATATACTTCATTCATAAAAACGGTGGCAATCTGGTCCCACTGTGGTTTACAAGATGTAATGTAAATCCTCCACAAGGGGACGTTCGTGCACAAGCACGAACAAGTGCTTTTAATATCACGTTTAATATCAGTAAAAGAAAGGACAGCGGCTTTATTTAAATGAGCACTGAGCTGAAGATTGACTGAACACGGCTGATGTTTATTACAGCAGCGACGTTTCAGCCGGTGGCTTGTTTTCTTTAAGCCCGTCCAAAATAAAAAGCCTTTTATTTATTTATTAAAAATCAGGCTGTGTTTTGTTTTTGCTGGTGCTTTCTGTAAAGCCCGGAGTGTGACATGTTTTCTCATTAAGGGAGGCAATAACTTTGATAAATCATTCTGGCAGCCGCTCGGCCTTTCTGCTGGTATTATGAAGCTTATTGAAATCCTTCTCATTTCGGCGTCGCCGCTCCCTCTCCGTGGGCCGAGGCTCTCGTTGGCGCTTTCAGAGTTAAGACATCTAACCATGCTTATCTCGTGTTTGTCTAGGCGTGTATGCCGAAAGTATTTGGACACCCATAATGATGAATAAGATTTAAGATGTCCGACATCAGTGCCAAACAGTAGAAACGCTCCTTTGTCTGAACTCCCGGAAAAGTGTATGCTGTTAAAGCTGCAAAAACTCCTTACCGTTATAGAAGCGATTTTACCATCTACAGTCCATAATATTACTAAAAGATTCAAATAATCTTGTTAAATTCGTGTGTAAAGGATCTTGCATCCAGATTATATAAATATGTATATGCAAGGAATTCAGTGATTTTTACCAACTACAGTCCATAATATTAGTAAAAGATTAGTAAAAAAAAAAGGACAAGGTAAAAAATATAGATTTAAAATTCTTGTGAATAAATAGTCCAACAGTTAAACAACATTATTTTAACACTTGATTGCAATTTTACCATCTACAGTCCACAATATTAGTAAAAGATTCAATTAGTTCAGTGAAATATGTGTAATTCTCGTGACACATGAGATATGATGTATTCAAATGCCTGATGAATTTGAAGAGTGGGTACTGTTATAGCTGCAAAAACCCTCTTGAATAGAAATAACAGTTAAACAACATTTTTCAATAGCTGCGTCCGGAATCGCATACTTCCATACTCAATAGAACGCGAAATGAGGACGCGAGAGCGGTTAGTATGTCCGAATACATAGTATAAATAAAGAGGTACGCGAGAAGTACCTGGATGACCTACTTATTGGGCAGCCATGTTTGAGTATGCAAACGATGCACACTTGCGGTCCGCTAATGTATCCCATAATGCAACTGGAGCTGCATAGGCGATTGAAGCGTAATAAGAAACAAGAAAGACGCGGAAAACAGAGTCCTCTGTTCACAAGTGTAAGTAAGATAAATAAAATAATTTTTTTTTAAAGACAAATAAATAACAAAAAGACGATAAATATCCAAAATTTTGGCGAGTGGGGTTTGTAATGAGTCTGTAACTATGGTGATATTACGTCATCACGTCCTCACGTCATCACTTGACGTTGGTAAAATGGCGGACGTAGTACGTAGCGGTGTTGTGTGCATACTGCATACTTCTGTACTGAAAGTATGTACTTTTTTACCGGCCGAGTACTGCATACTTCCTCCAATCTAGTACGTACTCTTTAAGTATGCGATTCCGGACGCAGCTAATGACTGTTTGCAAGGAATTTAGCGATTCTACCATCTACAGTTCATAATATCAGCAAAGGATTCAAATAATCCAGTGAGATATCTGTATGTAAAGGGCAAGGTAATATATATATATTAAATGCCCTTGACCTTTGATTGACATTGATTAGTTGACACATGAGTTGTATTCGAATGCCTGATGAATTTGAATTTGAGACTGTTATAGCTTCAAAAACCTTGTGAATAAATAGTCCAATAGTTAAAGAACATTTCTGAATGCCTGATTGCAAGGAATTTAGAGACTTTACCATCTACAGTCCATAATATTAGTAAAAGATTTAAATAATCCAGTAAGATATCTGTGTGTAAAAGGCAAGATAAAGAAATATATATAGTATATATGAAATGCTCTTGACCTTCAATTGACATTTATTAGTTGACACATGAGATATCTTGTATTTGAATACCTGATAAATTGCAAGAGTGGATACTGTTATAGCTGCAGAAATCCTTGTAAATAGAAAGTCATTAATGCCTGATTGCAAGGAACCCCTCATGAATAGAAAGTCTAACAGTTAAACAACATTTCTTAATGCCTAATTAGTGATTTTACCATCTACAGTCCATAATATTAGTAACAGATTCAAATAATTCTGTGACATATGTGTATGTAAAGGGCAAGATAAAAAATATATTAAATACCCCTGACATTTGATTAACATTTTGTACCAACTGTGTTCCGTGTGCGTGGCTTTATATTTTTATAGTAAGAGAGTGCAGGTGATAGAGCGGACTGTCTGCAGTCCAGGCCTTCCTCTGCTCCTATTAAGAAAACAACCAGTGTCTGTTGTACCCTGACGAGCACAGAGCGCTGTTAAAAGGAAAGTCTGTTGGTCTGATCTGAGATCCTGGTTTCAATCTGGGCTGTGCTATCGACCAGGCGGCCGCCCACACAGTTACGCCGGACTCTCCAAGTAAACGCATTCCAACCTGTCGATGTATCTGTGGAGTTCAGAAGGGTTGAAGTTAAAGGTAGTATTTAAAAAGCACTCGCTGGCTTTCAGGTTCCCTTTTCAGTCCAGACGTAATTTTGTTTGTAAAATCGGTGAAGTCGAGGGCGTCGACGACCAAAAAAAACCCCAAGAAACTTCTGTGATCAATAAGAAGCAGAAGTGCGATAACGGCTCGACGAACAGCGGCGAACAGGCCGAGCCGCCGGCAGCTCATTAAGCCACTTAATTGCCGGCGTGGGGTCTCTAAAGACTATTGAATGATCATGCCGCTCGCTGGAAGAAGATTAGGACTGTTTGCTAAGAGTCTTGATCTGTTTTTAAGGCAGAAAGAATAAGGACGCGTCCTGCCGCGACCACAAACGGGCCTCGTTAGCGGCGTCATGAGGGTCGATTTAAACGGAACGAACTTTAAACTGCTTTGTGTTAGAGAGAGAAACTTCTGTACTGTACACCGTATCGAGCGCATCAGCCTGACGAGGAGAAAAACCACTCAGCTGAAAAAAGCAGCAAGAAATGGACACACAGCCGAATACAGATCATTTCTTTGCAGCTATAACAGCCTCCACTCTTCAAATTCATCTGACATTTGAAGATCACTGGTATTTAATATTGTTTCTTTTTTTTACCTTGCCTTTTACTAGATTATTTGAATCTTTTACTAATATTATGGACTGTAGATGGTAAAATTGCTTGCAATCAGGTGTTTTTGCAGCTATAACAGTATCAACTCTTCAAATTCATTGGCCTATTGAATACAAGATTTCTCATGTGTCAACTAATCAACGTCAATCGAAGGTCAAGGGTATTTAATATTGTTACTTTATCTTGACCTTTACACACACATATTTCACTGGACTATTTGAATCTCTTAATAACAGTATGGACTGTAGGTGGTAAAAATCTCTACATTCCTTATAATCTGGTGTTTAGAAATGTTGTTTTTTAACTATTGGACTTTATTCACAAGAGTTTTTGCAGCTATAACAGCCTCCACTCTTCAAATTCATCTGACATTTAAAGGTCACAGGCATTTAATATATATATATAATTTTTTACCTTGCCCTGTACACACACACATCTCACAAGATTATTTAAATCTTTTACCAATTTTATGGACTGTAGATGGTAAAATTGCTAAATGCCTTGCAATCAGGTTTGTTTTTGCAGCTAAAACAGTATCCACTCCTTAAATGCATTGGTCATTTGAATACAAGATATCACGTGTCAACTAATCAATGTCAATCGAATGTCAGGGGTATTTAATATTGTTTCTTTATCTTGCCCTTTACACACACATATTTCACTGGGTTATTAAATCTGTTACTAATATTATGGACTGTAAATGGTAAAATTGCTGAATTCCTTGCAATCAGTCATTAAAAAATGTTCTTTAACTGTTGATAACAGCCTCCACTCTTCATATTCATCTGATATTTGAAGATCACTGGTGTTTAATATTGTTTCTTTTTTACCTCGTCTTTTACTAAATTATTTCAATCTGTTACTAATATTATGGACTGTAGATGGTAAAATTGCTAAATGCTTTGCAATCAGGTGTTTTTGCAGCTATAACAGTATCCACTCTTCAAATTAATTGGCCTATTAAATACAAGATTTCTCATGTGTCAACTAATCAACGTCAATCGAAGGTCAGGGGTATTTAATATTGTTACTTTATCTTGCCCTTTACACACATATTTCACTTGGTCATTTAAATCATAGAAATATTTCACTGGGTCATAGAAATGTTGTTCTTTAACTGTTGGACTATTTATTTATGAAGGTTTTTGCAGCTATAACAGCCTCTATATTCATCAAATTCATCTGACATTTGAAGGTCACAGGCATTTAATATATATATATTTTTTTTTTTACCTCACCCTGTACATGCACATATCTCACAAAATTATTTGAATCTTTTATTACTATTATGGACTGCAGATGGTAAAATTGCTCAATGCTTTTGCAGCTATAACAGCCTCCACTCTTCAAATTCATCAGGCATTTGAATACAATAAATCTCATGAATCAACTGGCATTTATTTATATTTCACACAGATATTTCACAGGATTGTTTGAAACTTTTACTAATATTATGGACTATAGGGGGTAAAATCACTGCACTTCCTTGCAATCAGTCATTAGAAATGTTGTTTAACTGTTGGAATACTTATTCAAGAGGATTTTTGCAGCTATAACAGCCTCCACTCTTTGAATTCATCAGGCATTCGTATACAAGGTATCTCATGTGTCAACTAATCAACGTCAATCGTAGGTCACGAGTATTTAATATATATTTTTTACCTTGTTCTTTACACTCAGATATTTCACTGGACTATTTGAATCTTTTAATAATGGACTGTAGGTGGTAAAATTGCTAAATTCCTTGTAATCAGGCATTAAGAAATGTGGTTTAACTGTTGGACTTTATGTTATGGACCTTTTATTTCCAATCATAACAATCTTTATGCTAGTAAATACATATTTTTGTTTACTTTGAAGCATAAATTAATCAATTAATAAAAAAAAAACGTTCTGTGTTGGTTTGTTGTCTTGATTTGATTCTGATTCGAGAAAATAATCAAAATTATTTAGACGGCGTCTATAAACCCCCCCACGTTTATTCGTCTCGTCTGTGTTCTTCAGACGTGTATCAGCAGCTCCTCCTGAGTTCGTTATCTCCTCTCATTAAACGTTTCGGATCCTGTCCGGTGCGCCGTAGGCAACGCGTCACGGCGGAGCTAAAGTGGGATGTTTACCTGTTTCGAGGAGGCGCTGCCATGCCCTCGTCTTGCCCGCCCAATTACTCTGGCGAGGCGACGGCAGCCGTCTCTGTGGCGGACGTTTTAGCTCAGGCTCTAATAAGACACCCGGCTGATGGACCAAACAACCTGCGGCCTCTGTGGTGCTCCCACAGTCCTGTTCCTCATCCAGGAGCTGTCAGAACTCAGCGGCTTATTGGGTTCCGTCATTAAAACGTATTTATGGAGCGGATGGAGCTCGTTACGGCTCAGTGGGAGGAAAAACAGACGACTGGAAGGATCGTGAGGGCCGTGATGATGCTATAGATAGATCACATATAGAGCAGGAGTTAAAGGTATAAAAAACAAACATGACCAAAAGTATATAGACATCAGTTTATGGCTTGTTGGACTTCTCATTCCAAAAACTGTACATTATTATGGAATTACCTGGACCTGGGAACCTGGAACTAGGAACCTGGACCTCGGAACCTGGACCTAGGAATTTGGACCTGGAAACATGGACCTGAGAACCTGGACCTAAGAACCTGGACTTAGAAACCTGGACCTGGGAACCTAGACCTAGGAACCTGGATTTAGGAACTTGGACCTGGGAACCTAGACCTAGGCACCTGGACCTAGGAACAAGGACCCAAGAACCTGGACCTGGAAACATGGATCTAGGAACCTGGACCTGGGAACCAGGACCCAAGAACCTGGACTTAGAAACCTGGACCTGGAACCTAGATTTAGGAATCTGGATCTAGGAACCTGGACCGAGGAACCTGAACCCGGGAACCTGGACCCAAGAACCTGGACCTGGAAACATGGATCTAGGAACCTGGACCTGGGAACCAGGACCCAAGAACCTGGACTTAGAAACCTGGACCTGGAACCTAGATTTAGGAATCTGGATCTAGGAACCTGGACCGAGGAACCTGAACCCGGGAACCTGGACCTAGGAACCTGCTGGACCTGGGAACCTGGACTTACATCAACCTTATTTATTTAAGTTACTTTATTTTATTTTATATATTTCTGGAGCTGCTGTTGCATAGCTGATGTAAGCGTGTGTGCGTGTGTGTCCTTCCCCGGTGGTCCCTCCCAGCTCCGAGCCCAGAGCTAATTAGGATGTAGTCATTGATCAGCCTGCAGTAATTAGCTTTTGTTATGTAGATGAAAGTCCCATCGGGTTGGAATTGATTAGCCGGCGCGCGTCTCCGGAGACGTTGGGGATCGAGTACCGCGGGTTTCATTTAATGTTTTTTAATCCTGCCGACTTTAAGCTGGTTTTTCTTATCAAACGCTGTTTTAAACCACCGTGGCACGTCAGCCAGACTAAGTTGTTTTTTTAGTGTGTGGCAACATCAGGTCGGGTTCTGATCCTCAAGTGAGAAGAGATAGACGAGCTTTAAATGGTTTGATCCAGATTTGACCTACATCAGCATGTTTTGTCCTAATGAAAAACCCTGTTACACATGCAAACCAGTTCAGGTGCTGCCACCACACCGATGGCTGACTGGTGCATAAATGGCATCCAAGTTCATGGCAACATTTTGGAGAAGGTCACATTTGGCAATTAAATGTATTTCTTAATTTCCTTTGTGATTAATAATATCTATTAATAATTATCAAGCCGTTCGTCTGTCCATCCATCCATCCATCCAAACTATCATCCATCTATTCATCCATCCAACCTATTATCTATCCATCCATCCATCCAACCTATCATCCATCCATCTATCTATTCATCCATCCAACCTATCCATCCATCCATCCAACCTATCATCCATCCATCCATCCAACCTATCATCCATACATCCAACCTATCATCCATCCATCCATCCAACCTATCATCCATCCATCCATCCATCTATTCATCCATCCATCCAACCTATCATCCATCCATCTATCTATTCATCCATCCAACCTATCATCCATCCATCTATCCAACCTATCATCCATCCATCCAACCTATCATCCATCCATCCATCCAACCTATCATCCATCCATCTATCTATTCATCCATCCAACCTATCATCCATCCATCCATCCAACCTATCATCCATCCATCTATCTATTCATCCATCCAACCTATCATCCATCCATCTATCCAACCTATCATCCATCCATCCAACCTATCATCCATCCATCCATCCAACCTATCATCCATCCATCCATCTATTCATCCATCCATCCAACCTATCATCCATCCATCCATCCATCTATTCATCCATCCATCCAACCTATCATCCATCCATCTATCTATTCATCCATCCAACCTATCATCCATCCATCCATCCAACCTATCATCCATCCATCCAACCTATCATCCATCCATCCAACCTATCATCCATCCATCTATCTATTCATCCATCCAACCTATCATCCATCCATCCAACCTATCATCCATCCATCCAACCTATCATCCATCCATCCAACCTATCATCCATCCATCTATCTATTCATCCATCTATCTATTCATCCATCCAACCTATCATCCATCCATCCAACCTATCATCCATCCATCTATCTATTCATCCATCCAACCTATCATCCATCCATCCATCCATCCATCCAACCTATCATCCATCCATCCAACCTATCATCCATCCATCCATCCAACCTATCATCCATCCATCCAACCTATCATCCATCCATCCAACCTATCATCCATCCATCCATTCAACCTATCATCCATCCATCCATCCATCCAACCTATCATCCATCCATCCAACCTATCATCCATCCATCCATCCAACCTATCATCCATCCATCCATCCAACCTATCATCCATCCAACCTATCATCCATCCATCCAACCTATCATCCATCCAACCTATCATCCATCCATCCATTCAACCTATCATCCATCCAACCTATCATCCATCCATCCAACCTATCATCCATCCATCCATCCAACCTATCATCCATTCATCCATCCATCCATCCAACCTATCATCCATCCATCTATCTATTCATCCATCCATCTATTCATCCATCCATCCATCCATCCAACCTATCATCCATCCATCTATCTATTCATCCATCCAACCTATCATCCATCTCTCCATCCAACCTATCATCCATCCATCCATCTATTCATCCATCCAACCTATCATCCATCCATCCATCCATCCAACCTATCATCCATCCATCTATAAATTAATGTATCTATTTATTTATCCATCCAACCAGCCAAAAGATAGACGAGCTTTAAATGGTTTGATCCAGATTTGACCTACATCAGCATGTTTTGTCCTAATGAAAAACCCTGTTACACATGCAAACCAGTTCAGGTGCTGCCACCACACCGATGGCTGACTGGTGCATAAATGGCATCCAAGTTCATGGCAACATTTTGGAGAAGGTCACATTTGGCAATTAAATGTATTTCTTAATTTCCTTTGTGATTAATAATATCTATTAATAATTATCAAGCCGTTCGTCTGTCCATCCATCCATCCATCCATCCAAACTATCATCCATCTATTCATCCATCCAACCTATTATCTATCCATCCATCCATCCAACCTATCATCCATCCATCTATCTATTCATCCATCCAACCTATCCATCCATCCATCCAACCTATCATCCATCCATCCATCCAACCTATCATCCATACATCCAACCTATCATCCATCCATCCATCCAACCTATCATCCATCCATCCATCCATCTATTCATCCATCCATCCAACCTATCATCCATCCATCTATCTATTCATCCATCCAACCTATCATCCATCCATCTATCCAACCTATCATCCATCCATCCAACCTATCATCCATCCATCCATCCAACCTATCATCCATCCATCTATCTATTCATCCATCCAACCTATCATCCATCCATCCATCCAACCTATCATCCATCCATCTATCTATTCATCCATCCAACCTATCATCCATCCATCTATCCAACCTATCATCCATCCATCCAACCTATCATCCATCCATCCATCCAACCTATCATCCATCCATCCATCTATTCATCCATCCATCCAACCTATCATCCATCCATCCATCCATCTATTCATCCATCCATCCAACCTATCATCCATCCATCTATCTATTCATCCATCCAACCTATCATCCATCCATCCATCCAACCTATCATCCATCCATCCAACCTATCATCCATCCATCCAACCTATCATCCATCCATCTATCTATTCATCCATCCAACCTATCATCCATCCATCCAACCTATCATCCATCCATCCAACCTATCATCCATCCATCCAACCTATCATCCATCCATCTATCTATTCATCCATCTATCTATTCATCCATCCAACCTATCATCCATCCATCCAACCTATCATCCATCCATCTATCTATTCATCCATCCAACCTATCATCCATCCATCCATCCATCCATCCAACCTATCATCCATCCATCCAACCTATCATCCATCCATCCATCCAACCTATCATCCATCCATCCAACCTATCATCCATCCATCCAACCTATCATCCATCCATCCATCCATCCAACCTATCATCCATCCATCCAACCTATCATCCATCCATCCATCCAACCTATCATCCATCCATCCATCCAACCTATCATCCATCCAACCTATCATCCATCCATCCAACCTATCATCCATCCAACCTATCATCCATCCATCCATTCAACCTATCATCCATCCAACCTATCATCCATCCATCCAACCTATCATCCATCCATCCATCCAACCTATCATCCATTCATCCATCCATCCATCCAACCTATCATCCATCCATCTATCTATTCATCCATCCATCTATTCATCCATCCATCCATCCATCCAACCTATCATCCATCCATCTATCTATTCATCCATCCAACCTATCATCCATCTCTCCATCCAACCTATCATCCATCCATCCATCTATTCATCCATCCAACCTATCATCCATCCATCCATCCATCCAACCTATCATCCATCCATCTATAAATTAATGTATCTATTTATTTATCCATCCAACCAGCCAAAAGATAGACGAGCTTTAAATGGTTTGATCCAGATTTGACCTACATCAGCATGTTTTGTCCTAATGAAAAACCCTGTTACACATGCAAACCAGTTCAGGTGCTGCCACCACACCGATGGCTGACTGGTGCATAAATGGCATCCAAGTTCATGGCAACATTTTGGAGAAGGTCACATTTGGCAATTAAATGTATTTCTTAATTTCCTTTGTGATTAATAATATCTATTAATAATTATCAAGCCGTTCGTCTGTCCATCCATCCATCCATCCATCCAAACTATCATCCATCTATTCATCCATCCAACCTATTATCTATCCATCCATCCATCCAACCTATCATCCATCCATCTATCTATTCATCCATCCAACCTATCCATCCATCCATCCAACCTATCATCCATCCATCCATCCAACCTATCATCCATACATCCAACCTATCATCCATCCATCCATCCAACCTATCATCCATCCATCCATCCATCTATTCATCCATCCATCCAACCTATCATCCATCCATCTATCTATTCATCCATCCAACCTATCATCCATCCATCTATCCAACCTATCATCCATCCATCCAACCTATCATCCATCCATCCATCCAACCTATCATCCATCCATCTATCTATTCATCCATCCAACCTATCATCCATCCATCCATCCAACCTATCATCCATCCATCTATCTATTCATCCATCCAACCTATCATCCATCCATCTATCCAACCTATCATCCATCCATCCAACCTATCATCCATCCATCCATCCAACCTATCATCCATCCATCCATCTATTCATCCATCCATCCAACCTATCATCCATCCATCCATCCATCTATTCATCCATCCATCCAACCTATCATCCATCCATCTATCTATTCATCCATCCAACCTATCATCCATCCATCCATCCAACCTATCATCCATCCATCCAACCTATCATCCATCCATCCAACCTATCATCCATCCATCTATCTATTCATCCATCCAACCTATCATCCATCCATCCAACCTATCATCCATCCATCCAACCTATCATCCATCCATCCAACCTATCATCCATCCATCTATCTATTCATCCATCTATCTATTCATCCATCCAACCTATCATCCATCCATCCAACCTATCATCCATCCATCTATCTATTCATCCATCCAACCTATCATCCATCCATCCATCCATCCATCCAACCTATCATCCATCCATCCAACCTATCATCCATCCATCCATCCAACCTATCATCCATCCATCCAACCTATCATCCATCCATCCAACCTATCATCCATCCATCCATCCATCCAACCTATCATCCATCCATCCAACCTATCATCCATCCATCCATCCAACCTATCATCCATCCATCCATCCAACCTATCATCCATCCAACCTATCATCCATCCATCCAACCTATCATCCATCCAACCTATCATCCATCCATCCATTCAACCTATCATCCATCCAACCTATCATCCATCCATCCAACCTATCATCCATCCATCCATCCAACCTATCATCCATTCATCCATCCATCCATCCAACCTATCATCCATCCATCTATCTATTCATCCATCCATCTATTCATCCATCCATCCATCCATCCAACCTATCATCCATCCATCTATCTATTCATCCATCCAACCTATCATCCATCTCTCCATCCAACCTATCATCCATCCATCCATCTATTCATCCATCCAACCTATCATCCATCCATCCATCCATCCAACCTATCATCCATCCATCTATAAATTAATGTATCTATTTATTTATCCATCCAACCAGCCAAACAACCATTTCTCTGTCAGTCCATCCATTCATCCATCCATCCAACCCACCATCCATTTATCCATCCATCCAACCCACCATCCATTCATCCAACCGTCAATTCATCCATCCATCCATCCAAGCAACCAACCATCCACCAATCTAACAATCCAGCCAAACATCCATCAATCTATTAATTCATTTATCTATCCATCCAATCCACTTACCAACCATCTCTTTGTCTGTTCTTTTGTCCATCTATCCAACCAAACAACCAACCATTCCTCCATGAGTCCATTCATCCATTCATTCATCCATCCATCCATCTATAAATTAATTTATCTATTTAGCTATCCATCCAACCAGCCAAACAACCAACCATTTCCCTGTCAGTCCATCCATTCATCCATCCATCCAACCCACCATCCATTTGTCCAATCATGAATTCATCCATTCATCCATCCAAGCAACCAACCATCCATCTGTTTAACAATCCAGCCAAACAACCATCCATCTATTAATTCATTTATTTATCCATCCAATCTACTTACCAACCATCTCTTTGTCTGCCTTTTGTCCATCCATCTATCCATCCATCCAACCAAACAACCAACCATTCCTCCATTAGTCCATTTATCCATTCATTCATCCATCCATCCATCCATCCACCAATCCAATCATCCATTCATTCATTCTGCCATCTTCTTATCTACCTTTGGCAGTCTACTAGTATTAGGCACCTGCGTATCTCACTGACCTCCTGAAGCAGTGAAGCCCATCTGAGTATTCTGAGTGTTCAGTCAATGCAGCTTTTATTGAGGGATCAGTTACAGCTCAACCAGTGCAAGTTTTTCTTACATCACCTATTAACTCTGACCAGTGTTCCACAGGAGTATGATGATGATGATGATGATGATGATGATGTTTGAGAGCTCCTAGCTATTAAATCACAGAGCAGGATGTAGAGCCCCGGTTTTCAAACTGGCCTACGACACCCAGAGCTGCAGCCTACACGTGTCTACACTTCCGTCCTGTTGTTCTCCTGTATTAATGCGTCTGTGCAGTTGGCGAGACCGACGGTTAGCCACCACGCCAGAAACTAGGGGCAGACCTTTAACGTGGCCGCAAGTTGTGTGTACAAATAAAGAAAGAGAAAGCACAGCATTGAGAGGGAGACGCGAACCCCTGTTCACCCCCGCAGCATTCTTCTGTCTGACTGACGCCGGCCATTAACTCGAGCAGGGCGCATTCATCCTCCCGGCTAATGCATCGCTCCATTTCCGACCGCGGTGCAAGCCATGCACTTCTTCAGTCCCACCGCGCTTAATGTTATTACACTTACTTACTAGGTGTGTTTATCTTAGAGTAGAGATTCAGTGTTCCTTCCCAGCCAGGAGGACGTCAAAGGCGTGTTTACTCCATCAGTATTTATGGAGTATGAGGTGAAAAACAAGGGTTCAAGACCTACACAAAGCCAGGACGGTCAAGTTCTTCCACATCAATGTTTCTACAGACTGCATCACACAAACTGGCATCACAAACCAAGAGGACACAATCGAAACCTCAAAACATTCTCAATCCTAAACTTCTCAAGAACTTAACCCAGATGATTATTCTTCATTTACTGCTCCAGAGTCTTATCATTGTACTTTATACCACTTTATTTAATGCTCTGCAGTGCACGTGTTGATGTGTGTTCCTGCACGCAAGTAAAATACAGTCTGTGAAGCTCCTGAAGAGCAGTTCTTCACAGGAACAGCTGACCAGAGCAGTGGCTAGACCAAGGAACCTGGACCAAGGAATCTCGACCTAGAAACCCATATCTAGAAATCTGGTCCTAGGAACCACGATCTTAGGAACCTTAGGAATTTAGACCTAGGAAACTGGACCTTAGGATCCTGGACCTAAGAACCTAGACCTAGGAGTTTGGACATAGGAACCTAGATCTAGGAATCTGAACCTAGGAACCTGGACATAGGAATCCGCCTAGGAACCTAGACCTAGGAAACTGGAACTTAGGAACCTTGATCTAGGAACCTGGACCTAAGAACCTAAACCTAGGAGTCCGGACCTAGGAATTTAGACCTAGGAAACTGGACCTTAGGAAACTGGACCTAAGAACCTAGACCTAGGAGTTTGGACCTAGGAACCTAGATCTAGGAACCTGGACCTAAGAACCTAAACCTAGGAACCTGGACCTAGGAACCTCAGGACCTAGGAACCTAGACCTAGGAACCAGGACCTTAGGAATCTGGACCTAAGAACCTAGACCTTAGAACCTAGACCTGAAAATTTGGACCTAGGAACCAGGACTTTAGGAATCTTGACTTAGGAACCTGGACCTTAGGAATCTGGACCTAGGAACCTGGATCCATGAATCTAGACCTAGGAAACTAGACCTAAGAATCTGGACCTAGAAACCTAGACCTAAGAACCTAGACCTGAAAATCTGGACCTGGAACTAGGAATCTGGACTTTAGGAACCTAGACATAGGAATCTGGACTTAGGATCTTGGACCTTGGAACCTGGACCTGGGATTCTGGACCCAGAAACCTGGAACTAGGAATCTGGACTTAGGAACCTAGACCTTAGGAACCTGGACCTAGAAATCTGGATCTAGGAGCCTAGTCTTAGGAAGCTAAACCTAGGAACCTGGACCTTGGGATGCCTTGGGAGACACAACCCTCCTATTTTTATGCGGGCTTGGGACCTGCAACGAGAGCTTGGTAACAATTGCGCCTGTCAGTGTCTAGGCTGTTTCAGTCGTCTTCTCTCCCAGTCATGTCCATGCAGACGCCCGACCGGCCGATAGCACCGCTAAAACTACACATCCTGTCCCATAACAGATTATGTACTGACGCATTGCCCCTCGGGGTGGATCGGTATCAGAAGTGCTGTTGGATTTTCTGTCCTTTGATATTATTTGTGCTCGTAATTTTGCCGCAACACTTTGGGAGGGTCGTATATTTCCCCCGAGTCTCAGATTAAAGAGCGAGAACTGGGGCTGATATTTATGGACACACACACACACACACACACACACACACACACACACACACACCATGCAGCAAATGAAGAGAAATCTGCACTGGGTCTGAGACGTTCAAAACACAACACACGACTGTGATCCAGTACGACTTATTATTGAGGTATGAAGGTGTTACTATGGAAGAACATTCCTCGGCAATTTAACACTCGGTACATCCACCGTGTTGTTCTGTGTGTGTGTGTGTGTGTGTGTGTGTGTGTGTGTGTGTACAAGTGTATGTAGTGGACTTGATCACGTGACACCATTCAAACCCAGCGTTATAGGGTTGCAACTAATCATAATAGTGCTATAGACACAGACACACACACACACACACCGTCAAAATGGTATTGAAACACTATGTATGTATGTTTGTGTTTGTAGGCCAGCTGTAGCCTAGTGGTTAAGGTACTGGACCAGTGATCCGAGGGTCACTGGTTCAAGCCCCACCACTGCCAGGTTGCTGCTGTTGGGCCCTTGAGCAAGGCCCTTAACCCTCAATTGCTCAGACTACATACTGTAATTGTAATGTAAGTCGCTTTGGATAAAGGCTTTCTGCTAAATGGTGAAAATGTAAATGTATGTAGCTCCTCCTAGTGGTCAGTGCAAACTTGCGCTTAGTTTTCCTGAACATGTCGTTTTATATCTACACACGTTGCAACAGGCAGTGTGGGTGCCGCATAGGTCCGAGGACATGGGTTTGAACCTGTCTGGTAATACTCCAATTACTGAGGACGTCGAGTCAGATTTATCTGTATAGCGCTTTTTACAATACACATCGTCTCAAAGCAACTTTACACAATCCAGGACCGACAGACCGAAAACCTCCTGTTGAGCAAACCGAGGGTGACAGGAAAAACCTTGAGAGGAACCAGCCAAGTTAATTTTTTTCGCTACACCCCAAATTCGCATTCCAAACAGCGAAGCCAAGCGAGAAACTAAAAACTGCGGCTCCCTTCAGCTCCCAGACGATCGCTTTGTAACGTCGGTGGTCGGGTCACGCTGAGACAATAACCGTTATGATCACGTCTCTGGTGTGCTGGGCTTTATTACTGAGGGGCTTCGGGGCAACAGGACACACACACACACACACACACACACACTCGCCTCACATCTGTCTGTACTCACACACTATATGATTTCTCTTTCAGCCACAACAGTCGCTAACAGGTGTAATAAATCGCTTATATAAAGTCAATTAGGCTTCGATGTTGCAGCAACAGTTTAGGGAAGGCCCTTCCCTGTTCCAGCATGACAGTCCTGCCCTAACAAGCTTTGGAATGAACTGGAACATCAGCTGAGGCTTTGTTGACCAGCATCAGTGCCCAGCCCTACAAATCCTGTCATCTTTGACTGACTGAAAGGCACAAATTCCCACAGACTTACTTCCTTCTCAGAAGAGCGTCTGTTGTTCTAGCTGAAACCTTTTGACCACCTCACCTCACTGTACCCCCCCCCCCCCCCCTTCCTTTCCCATCCCTTTGGAGTTTGGAGTGTGTCTCTGGGATTTGTCTCCATTCAGGTTAAAAAGCATGAAGCCTGTCTCGCAATCATTGTTCCAATTCATCCCAAAGGAGTTTAGTGAGGTTGGGGTTCAGTTTGTCCGCACCAAAATGATCAAACCAGGTCTTTATGGACTTTGGAGTATTTGGAGTAACATATACAAGCTCCAGGTTTCCTCCCACAGTCCAAAGACGTGTAAGTGAGGTGAATCGTAAACATACTCTGCAACTGGTCCGAATGCATTTCACACTGTCGAAAAGAAGCGTAAATGACGGGAATGTACCAGAACACATTCCGGGAGAAATCAAGAGCTAAGAAGAGCTAAAAAAAATAAAATCTGAATGTTTCAACAAGACGACGAAGGCTTTAATGGTGCAGCTACTTACCTAGCTTTTGAAATTCAGTCCATCAGAGGGATTGAAGTTAAAATTGAACCACAAGGCTGCGAGGAAAAGGAATTACTTCTTCACATAGATGTATTGAAGGTAAAACTGCTAACAAAAGGATTCTTATTATATTATTTTATGTGTTTGTTGTGTCAGATCATGCACCCATTTTTTACCAAAATGCTCCCAGACGATCACTTTGTAACGTCGGTGGTCGGGTCACGCTGAGACAATAACCGTTACGATCACGTCTCTGGTGTGCTGGGCTTTATTACACACACACACACACACACACACACACTCGCCTCACATCTGTCTGTACTCACACACTATACGATTTCTTGTCTTTCAGCCACAACAGTCACTAACAGGTGTAATGAATCAATCACCAAAATGCAATTTATGACCAAAAGTATGTGAACGCCTGACCAGGGACTTGTTGAACATCCCATTCAAATTCATGTTGCTTATGTGAATTCATGCCTATTCAGTCAAAAGAGCATTTGCGAGGTCGAACAAGAAGGTCTGCCTGAGCAGTTCATCCCAGTGGGGTCAAACGGGGTCAAGGCTTCGTGCAGACCACTGGATCAAACACGTCAGGACCACCAGGACTTTCTGGACCTTGCTTTGTGGACGACGTGACGAAGAGAAGTCAGTAATCAAAAGGGTGTCCACACACGTTTGACCATTATAGTGTATTTTTCCTAATATCATGGTATAGTTTCCATATTGCTGTCACTAAGCTGGACCGTTTACACTCCGGGTTCAGCAGACGGACACGCCGGATCTGTTCCGGCTCCTAATATAATAACGTCTGATTGAAGAAGCAGAACGGGACGACGAGAAGCTTAGCGGCGTTCATTAGCGTGTGTTTTTTTTCCGCCGCTGTATTGAATAATGGACTGTAAGTGGCATGAAGGATCGATTTACACTCACATCCACTGTCTGTGTCTCGTCTTTATACTGTACTTTTTTTTTTTTTTTTACACGGTCGCAGATTAGCTCTTGAGAATCCGACTGAATTTTGAGCTAAGCTTGCTAACCTATTTTTTTATTGTTGTTAAATAGCTTGTTTGCAATGACAATGAGACTGAAATGGGTTATAAAATTAAATAAAAGTCAGAAAGGACAGTTTAAGGGATGCTAACTAGCCTCCCAAAGTCCTAAAAATCTGCACGAATGGTTTCATTCTTCTTTAAACATAAAATAGCATCAGCTAGCAGAGTGTTCGCTTGACAAACTGGTACCTAGTTAAGGGTGTGTTCCTGTTTCATGCTCGTAACCTTCGAGATTTGGGTGTTGGGGACAAAAAAAATATTAATTAATAAATGAAAGTAATTGAAGTACTGTTTCTCGCCCCCTGCAGGAAGTTCTACTACATCACTTTGCTGAGAGACCCACTGTCTCGCTACCTCAGCGAGTGGCGCCACGTCCAGCGGGGCGCCACGTGGAAGACGTCCCTCCACATGTGCGACGGGCGGACGCCGACCCCCGAGGAGCTCCCGTCCTGCTACGAGGGCACCGACTGGTCGGGCTGCACCCTGCAGCAGTTCATGGACTGTCCCTACAACCTGGCCAACAACCGGCAAGTGCGCATGCTAGCCGACCTGAGCCTGGTGGGCTGCTACAACATGTCCTTCATCCCCGAGAAGAAGCGCGCCCAGGTCCTGCTGGAGTCGGCCAAGAAGAACCTGCGCGACATGGCCTTCTTCGGACTCACCGAGTTCCAGCGGAAGACGCAGTACCTGTTCGAGCGCACCTTCCGTCTCAAGTTCATCCGGCCGTTCGTGCAGTACAACAGCACGCGGGCGGCCGGCGTGGACCTGGAAGACGACACCATACGGCGCATCGAGGAGCTCAACGACCTGGACATGCAGCTGTACGACTACGCCCGCGACCTCTTCCAGCAGCGCTACATGTACAAGAGGCAGCTGGAGAGACGGGAGCTCCGGCTGAGGAACCTGCGGCGCTCGACGGGGACCGCCGATCCCGCCCGGCGTGACGCCAGCGACTCTGATTCCTCACGCTTATCGACGGAGGACTATTTGAGCCATATAATCAATCGCTGGTAACGACCGGACGCTTAAAGATTCTCAACTTAAGAGCCTCCTCGAGTCGATGTGGCTGCCGAGCCAGAAGCACGACCGGAGGAACCACGACCGGGTTGGTCTTGGCTGAAATCTTAAAGGTTAAAGACTCTACGGACTTAAATAGATCTTAAAGTAATAAACAACGAAAGATGAATTTAATTTTAAGACAGCGGCGCTTAGTTTGGACTTTTTTATTTGTATTGTTTCTTTTTTTAAGGAAGAACTTCCTCCGAGAGGATTTATAGCACTGAGATAAACATGCTGCCTGAGGTTTATTCCATGCAATTTTTCAGCTTCTTGTAGGCGTTATAAAGAAGACTGGTGGGAAAGTGTCTGATTTGATTATTATTTCTTGTTGTTTTTGTTTACTGGAACGAATGTGTGTGGACCTGAGCCATTATTTAAGCCTGAATGTGAAAGGTCACTAAATCTGATCACCCAGTTTGGTAGACGTTCCATATTCTAACAGCCAGGACTTGAATACCACTACTACTGTCAGCGGTTTCCACTGGATGGTGCACTGTGGCACTATAGCACTATTGATTAGCACTGATTCCTGAACAATACTAGCATTGTTCAAGCGCCCATGGGCATCACTGATGCCATCCTGGGAACCTATGATAGTAGGAAGGTTCCTCTCGAGGCTATACGAATTGGAATGTGAAGGTCTACTTAAATAGTCACATTATTTTTGGCTATACTGTGCATAAATTAAAGGACGCTCGTACTGCAGGTCGATAATGAGGCCGATACAAGCAAAATCGGTCGTGTCCGTTCTATGATGACATAAATAAAATCCATTCGCTCCGCAAGTTTGGTCCTAGGCAACGTTTTGGCTAAACCAGGGGGTCGTTGAAGTACACAAGACTCCTTGGCTGCGTCCGAAATCGCATACTTACAGAGTACGTACTAGATTGGAGGAAGTACGCACCGCTCGGCCGGTAAAGAAGTACGCGCTTTCAGTACAGAAGTGTGCAGTATGCACGCAACACCCCTACGTACCACGTCCGCCATCTTACCAACGTCAAGTGAGGATGTGATGTCGTAATATCACCATAGTTACAGACCGCGTGCTCATTACAAGCCCCACTCCGCAAAATTTTGGATATTTAACGTTATTTAGGGTTGTACGCAATAATAACATTTTTATTTTGTTTATCTTACTTACACTTGTAAACAGAGGACTCTCCGTTTTCCGCCATCTTTCTTGTTTCTTCTTCCGCTTCGAACGCCTACGCAGCTCCAGTTGAATTATGGGATACATTAGCGGACTGAAAGTGTGTATCTTTTATACTATACTACGTATTCGGACATACTAACCGCTCTCGCGTACTGCTTTCGCGTACTATTGAGTATGGAAGTATGCGATTTCGGATGCAGCTCTTATGTTCATTAACCCGGTACAAAATGATCTGCACTCTCTGACCGTGCACGAGATGCTAAATCGCCTTGAGAAGACTCACAGTCAACATTTGAGAAAGCGTCTGCATAAGAACGCACTGTCTGTGGATTCAGGCTGTCCGTGCCAACCTCTGAACCCACCGTACGCATGTAGCAGCAGGAATCCAGATCATTTAGACTAGGTGACATTTTTGTTCCAGTCTGGTTTCAGTGAGCCTGTGCCCACTGCGTTCTACATTCCTGTTCTTGCGTTACAGAAGCCCTCACATGGGCGCATTCACATGAGAAGCGGCAAAACAGCTTTTGCACCGGCTGTGCCGTTGTCCCCTGTGGCCGCTGACCTTTTCAAAGCTCCTCCAATGAGATGAACTGTTTGATACGACATGGTAAAAGCGACTCAGGCCGTACAAACAAAGCTTAACGTGACTTATTGTAGTAAAACAGCGAGTGAGGAATGTGATTAGTGGAGGAACTTATGAGCAGTAATAATGAAGAGAAGTTTAGTGCTCCTGTCTCCTTCTTTTACTACATTAAACCACGTTAAGCTTTATTTTTAACTTTATTTTTAGAAAAGCTGATTCTGATTCTCATAATTTCTCAGAAGCTCGAGCTGTAACACAAGTTTAAAAGTGAAACGGAGGAAAATCCAGATAAACACAGATACACGTGGAGCTGTAACCCTGGATCTGACGCTTATTCCACACTAATGCAGATTCGTCTCATATCCGCACTCATATTTGCTCCGAGACTTCTCATGTGAATGCGCCCTTATCGGTCATTTCAATTCAGTCTTTCTGATCAACGAGATGCAAGCAGTTATTCCATATTCTCATTTTTCACAATGCTGACCTTCCATTCGTGCTCAAATTAAATTAAATCAATGCTTCAATTTAAATGGGGGGGGGGGGGGGGGGGGGGGGTAATGACTTTGTCACAGTACTCTAAATAAATCTACAGTAAATCTACTACTACTGAACGTTCTCTCCCCAGGTTTGTGTGTTCACTGTTATTTTGTAAGATGCGCAAGATGTGAAAATGAACTATGAAAGACCACCAATAAAAGAGAAGAATAAATATTTCATTTTTATATAAATATTTCACGTTTTGTTGTGTGTTTCTTTCAAACAAACACCTTTTTATACAAGGAACCATCAGGACGACCTCAATTCTGGAACGCAGATATTCCCTTGATTGGTGCTTTCACCCTGTTGGTGGAGATTCCCATCGACCCAAAATCTCCCAAAGATCTGCAGTTGGACTGAGAACTGGTAACCTGTGGTTGACTTTATTTCCGCCCTGCCTTGTAAATGGAGGCTTTGTCATACAGAAAGAGACCACTCCCATCAGAATAGAAAGGTTCCATCAGATTGATTAGGCACCTCCAAGTTGGTAGGAGGATCAGCCGACCCAAACCGTATCAGCGGGGCTTGTGGAATCCTTTCCCTGTAGGTGTTTAGATACACAGAGCTTTTATATTTAAGTGGAGGTGGAATGTAAACAAAGGAGCTGCTCCAGAGGCTAAACAAAACTGAGCTGAAGCAACGTTAGCTGTCAGGTAAGAAAGAAATCCACAGTATCTACAGTATGACGGGTTTATTATGGGGTGACGCCACTTCGAAGCGAGTAAGTTCAGCTGGGTTATTCGCTGTGTCGCGGTGGAGCTACCGACCAAGCCGGGCTTCTCACAGACACAACCGACGACGTCTGAAGGAAGGAAGACCAGGAGAACAAATCCTCGTTGGCACAACAGCGACTCCTACTGTCTGGTCGAAGCTCCAGCACAGAGTAGCGTGGTCCTCCATAAGAACTGTCCGAGTTCGAATCTCAGCTCTGCTATCGGTCGGCTGGGCGCCCCTAGCAGACACATTTACATTTTTGGCATTTAGCAAAAGCAACTTACAGTACTATGACAGTATACTGTCTAAGCAATTTAGGATTAAGGGCCTTGCTCAAGGGCCCAACTGTCACAACCTGGCAGTGGTGGGGCTTGAACCAGCAACCTTTCGATTACTAGTCCAGTACCTTAACCGCTAGGCTACAACTGCCCTAATTGGCACTGCCTTTAGTCTGCTGGTTGGGAAAATACGCTGTGTAAGGACCCTGGTTAGTAGCCCGAGGTGCGTGACTCTCCATACATGAGACTGGCCTCACACGTGAATTTACTAAAGTATGAGCGAATAAGAAGGAGTCACTCTTGTACCAACAAGGATTTGTTCTCCTGGTCTTCTTTCTGTCCGACACCGTCGGTTGTGTCTGCGAGGAGCCCGGCCTGGTCGGTAGCACCACCAAGACACGACGAAATTTGAGACTCGCTTCTCTAATAATAATAATTATATAATAATTAGGGCTGTCAAACGATTAAAAATTTTAATCGCGATTAATCTCAGAATTTTACATAGTTAATCGCGATTAATCGCATTAAAAAAAATCTGTGTAAATGTTATAGAAAACAAAGATTTTAAGTGAAATGTTACAATTAAAATGGTGAACACATTTATGCTAAATGTACTTATGTTAAAAACTGCTGGGACAAGAGAAAACTGTAAGGGAGTTTTATTCACTCACATATTAGGCAGTAATACTATCTAGCAGAGACCCTTGACTTCGTATATATGTCAGATGCGCAGTTATTGTAACAGACTTTTCTGTGGTTGTATCGTGACGATGGTTTGATGGACGTTTCTACACGAAGTGAGTGTGTTTTCACTAGATATGCATCGATACCATTTTTTCCCAACCGAGTACTAGTACATGTATTTTTGTACTCGCCGATACCTATTTAGAATGATGCAATCTGGAGCATTATGGGATAGTGTAGTTTTTAGTGTAAAATAGTGCAGTGGAACAGTTGCTTGCCATCACTAATTGTAAAAAAAAAAACACCGCACAGACATCATTGAGAAAGCTTCTGACAAGCTAACGTAAACGTTCATTAATAAACGCACGTCATTAACGTTGTGCACATCATACATGCGATGCGATTCTGCTGATTGAAATATTTACTTTAAAAAGATAATACAGTCCGATCCCATCTGAGCCGATTCTATCAGCACGTTCGTGGTTCACCTCGGTAAATCGTAAACGACTCTGAGTCGACTCCCGCTCTGTGGTAATAACCAGTATAATTAAGCCTGAGCTTTATAAGGTAAGCGAGTCACACACAATGTTCTGTAGTATTTGGTGTTTATTTACAACCGCAACATTCATTATAACAGTAAACACGGAGAGATGACTGAGAAAAGAAACTTACGCTGCGCTTACAATGAATCGATTCTTGAATCACTTGTATCGACACTGTGAACAGAGAATTGAACACAAACAGCGGTCGCTGCTTTTGTAACCGGTTTATCTTCGCTGTTAGCTCTATTTTTAAGGGTTTTTTTTTGTCAAACGGAACTAAAGAACATTAAACGTGCGTGTGAGCGTGGTCAGTGAGAATAATTCAATCTGTCTCCCGTGGGTGAAAAATGAATTGCTTTAGTTTTAGAAGTGAAAAAATCTCGTAATGTAATTAGTGCGTTAACGGCACTATTTTTTTAAATCTCGTTAAATTGAGATTGCGTTAATGCGTTATTATCGCGTTAACTTCGACAGCCCTAATAATAATACATATCAAATCAAACTATTGATTATTAATAACAAAGCGACAAAACAGCTTTTGCACTGGCTGTGCCGTTGTTTTCTATGGCCACTGACCTTTTCAAAGCTCCTCCAATGAGACGAACTGTTTGATATGACGTGGTAAAAGTGACTCGTGGTCGTATGAACAAAACTTAACGTGAACAAAGCTTAATCAATAATAATCAATAAATATAAATACTACTAATAATAACAGAACTTCAGCCACAAATCAGCCCCCCAAGTTTAATATAATGCTGGACATTTAGCAAGAGAGTCTGCCATGTTTTTATTTGTGAGTAGTAAAGATGGAGTGAAGTGAAAGGCCTCTTCAGGGCGTGTCTCTAACGTGACTAGCAGGGATTTTCAGGTGCTAGAATTTTAGAATAGCTCACACCTACTTATTCAGTCAAACCTGAGGAAATTCAGAGCAGCCAATCCACCTGCTGCATGATGTTGGGATGTAGGAGAAGAACATGTAATCATAGATGAAGCATGCAAGTGCTGGGTTTCTAATCTGTAACATACGACTGGATCTATTCGTCCTA
Organism: Trichomycterus rosablanca; assembly: GCF_030014385.1. Classification (NCBI taxonomy): domain Eukaryota; kingdom Metazoa; phylum Chordata; class Actinopteri; order Siluriformes; family Trichomycteridae; genus Trichomycterus; species Trichomycterus rosablanca. The sequence goes on along the minus strand of NC_085991.1, from coordinate 2,831,682 downwards.
CTTAACCAGGACCCACGGCTGGGGGACGGTTCTCCTTTACCCACTTCTTCACCCAGCAGGAGAACCTGGAGCCGAGCCCAGAAGCACACAAGCGGCTGACTCAGACAAGCTCTCTCACTCCGGTAATTACTAAATGGATCCTGGTACTTTTTTTGTGTCTAGGTGAAGCGAGAGCAGAAAAGTCCAGCATCAGCAGCCGTTATTGTCTGAAGTTCGAGGAGGATCATCAGTCTCATTTCTCTCTTCGCTTTGGACGCCGGCCACAGCCGACTTTATCTCCTAACTCCTGCTCTGGCTGGATGTAATGGGGTTCTGCTAACGCCAAGTACCCTGTAGCTCAGTACATAAAGAAAATGAGCGGCGTCGTACATCAGGGGCTGTTAAGCCACCGGGGCCGTGGAGCACTGCGCCCTCTGGTGGTCTCTGGACCTACACTGGAGAAGCCTGTACGTCCTGAGTGTTCCATCCTGGTCAGGAACACAATCAGAACTTCTTTAGGACTCCCTATTTTTAGGACTTCTTTCTGTCCCTTTTAGTGTTGCAGCCACTAGTCCCAAACTTTGGAACTCCTTACCCAACCACCTTCAGCACCTGAAAATCCCTGCTAGTCATGTTAGAGACACGCCCCTATATGGCCTTTCTCTTCACCCCGTTATTAATACTTACAAATAAAAACATGGCAGACTCTCTTGATAAATGACCAGCATTATATTAAACTTGGGGGGCTGATTTGTGGCTGAAGTTCTGATATTATTATTAGTACTTATATTTATTGATTATTATTATTATTATTATTATTATTACTATATTATTATTATTGTTATTATCATCATCTTTATTATTATTATTATTATATTACTATTATTTATTATTATTATTACTGTTATTATTATTATTAATATTATTTATTATTATTATTATTATCATCATCTTTATTTTTATTATCGTTACTATTATTATTATTATCATCATCATCATTATTTTTATTATTATTATTATTATTATTATTATTAGTATTATTATTATTATCATCTTTATTTTTATTATAATTATTACTATTATTTTTATTATTATTATCATCATCTTTATTTTTATTATTATCATTACTATTATTATTATTATTATTATTATCATCATCATCTTTATTTTTATTATTATTATTATTATTATTATTATTATTGATTTTTTAAATTTCATTTTCATTACCCACTTTATCCTTGTCAGGGTTGCAGTGGGTTCGGTTCTACTGGGAAACATCGGACACAGGGCAGGATTACCCTGGACAGGGCGACGATCCATCGCAGGGTCAATCAGACACAGACAATCATGCCTGTGTAGGCACCTGGCTGGCCGATAGCACCGCTGAGATTGGAACACTGACTGTTCCACCCGACACTGCTAATTATTGATAATAATGTTAATATTTATTATTATTATTATTGTGTCATGATGATGTCATTACTTTTGGAAGCCCAGGCTCCGAGATGCTTGGTTTGCTTCGTAGATGTTTTGATGTTTTGAATGTTAAACAGTTGATAAATTCAGGCGACTAAATGTATCAGTGTTGAACAACCTGTATAATGGAAATCTGTACATGCACGAGGTTCCCTCAGGCATGAAATGAAGGCCACACCGTACACGCTGAGCTGCCAGGTTATTAGCACCGCATCAGCAGCATATATCCAATAATATTTGGACACTGGTTCGACATTTTGTTCCTAATAAACTGTTTAATCAGTGGAGTTGATCTGCCTGGAAATCTATCAATTAAAAGAGCGGCACAAAGATCACTCTGTAATCAAAAGTATGTGGACACGCATGCGGACGTTGTGCGGATGTTGTGCTTTTTGTGACCTTGTGCATGAAGAATTAATGACCTGATTTACCCTAAGCAGTAACCCAACCCTGACCCCTAATCCTAACCCCTGTACCCACTCCTATCTCTTAATTCTAACCCCTAAACTCAACTGCTAACCCCTAAATCAAGCTCCTAAATGCAACCCTAACCCCACCACTAATTCCTAACCTAACCTTTTTACTCTAAACCTTACACCAACCCAACTCACTACTCCCCAACCCTAGATTTCAGCCTTTCTCTTTTCATCTGATGATGTTCCACATTTAAAATGTCTCTTCTGAGAAAATAAAATATAAAAAATACTTTCCACATCACCGTACATCACTGTTATCAGTATTTCTTTTCTGTTACCCCCCACCAGAACCTTAAAATACGTATAAAAAGTGCTGTGCTTTTTTAGGCTCCTTATAAAAGGTGCCGCGTGTTTTTTCCTCCTTTCTGTGATTTCAGCTGCGTTATGGCCTCACGAGCCTCTGGGAAATCATAAGACAGTGGACGCTCTGCTGCTATAAAGCAGAATCGACAGACTCAGCGACTTTCTTTATTGAAACCGCAGTCGCAATATGACTAACCTTTCTCTTTAGGGAGAAGATCCCATTAAACCGTGATGCTTATTGGTTGCTACTCGATGCCCTACCCTGGCCTGACCCGCGCCCCCGCCCCCACGCGTCAGGACCATGTTCCAGCAATCCACTCGCCGTTATTTCGTCCATCATCAAATTCCACTGACCTTTAACCACCTAGAAAGAAAAGAGAAACTATATGACCAAACAAATGTGGTTTTGGATACCCAAACCTGTTATGACAGCCTCTTGAAGTTCTTTTGGAAAGGATTTCAGTAGGACTTTGGAACATAATTCTAGTGATTTGGTTCCTTTAGGGGTGGCACGGTGGCTCGGTGGGTAGCACTGTCGCCTCACAGCAAGAAGGTCCTGGGTTCGATCCCCAGGCGGGGCGGTCCGGGTCCTTTCTGTGCGGAGTTTGCATGTTCTCCCCGTGTCTGAGCTCCGGTTTCCTCCCACAGTCCAAAAACATGCAGTCAAGTTAATTGGAGACACTGGATTGCCCTATAGGTGAATGGGTGTATGTGTGTGTGTCTGCCCTGCGATGGACTGGCACCCCGTCCAGGGTGTTACTGTGTGCCTTGCGCCCATTGAAAAGCTGGGATAGGCTAATTGGATAAGCGGTTAAGAAAGTGAGTGGTTCCTTTAGACATAAAAGCCTTAAGGTGTGGGCAGTGATGTGTGAGTCCAATGGTGCTGGATGGAGATCAGGTCAAGGTTCTGTTTAGGAAAAAAAAAACTCTTGTAATTTTCAAATTCATGTGTTTCAGCTTTAACAGTTGCTAACAGGTGTAATAAATCAATAATATGCTTTACGTCTTTACAGCAACTGTTTCCTGTTCCAGTATGGCTGTGCCCCAGTAAAGACATGAAGAAAAGCTCGGTTTAAAGAAACCCATGACTTCAGCCCCACTGAAAAGCATTGGATTGGATTGGAATGAACCGGAACATAAACTGAGCTTTCTAGACCAACATCAGTGCCCAGTCATGCAAATGCTGGCTCGGTAGCTGGCACTGTCGCCTCACAGTAAGAAGGTCCTGGGTTTGATCCCCAGGTGGGGCTGTCTGGGTCCTTTCTGTGCATGATCTATCCATCTATCCATCTATCCATCCATCCATCCATCCATCCATGTTCTCCCTGTGTCTGTGTGGGTTTCCTCCAGGAGCTCCGGTTTCCTCCCACAGTCCAAAGACGTGCAAGTGAGGTGAACTGAAGATCCATGACTGGGTTTGATATTAAAACTTGAACTAATAAATCTTGTGTAACCAGTAACTACCTGTCCTGTCATGAATGAAACCAAAGTGTGTAAAACGTGACAAATAAACAAAAATAATAACTGAATGGGCACAAATTCCCACAGACATATTTTAAAGTCATAATAATAATAATGATAACAATTTAATCTCATTCTAAAATAATATAAAATAATAATTGCAACGGCGAGTAAAGTGGTTGTGTTTCAAACGGCACATTATTATTTATCTAGTGCGCTGCAGAGTGTACAAATGTGATATATTAAGTGGGTCGATGTAGGGAGTACGATGGGATTTGGGATTAAACCAGGTCAGCGTTCGTTGGAGGTGAAAAGCTTTTTTCAGCTTTACTCTTACATTTAGTACAATCATTCTAATAATATTTGTTTTTCTGTGTCTTTAAGAGTAAACGTTAGATGCTTCTTAAAAAAAAACATGTAAGCTAAGATTAGCTAGATAGCGGCAAGTCATACAGGAGTCGTTACCAAATGGGCCGTGTTTCAATTTATCTTCAGTGTAGTATTTCTCTAATAGGGCGTAGAAAGGGTTGACTGTAGTGAACCTGCGTAGGGCACGAGGGGCGATTTGGGATCGAGCCATGGCTACTCCTGCTGGAAGTTCAGAAGCCGGTGGAGGTGCGAATAATTATTTTTTTAAACAACATTTCTCGTGTAGTATAAAAGACCAAGTATTTACGTATAATTGTTTATTCATGTGGGAAACATAGGTTTTAATTTGACAGCAGTGTAATTAAAATTGCGTAGGTTTGTGCTGGTCTTCCTGGTTGTTGGTCTGTGTTAGCCGGTTAGCATGAGCTGTAACTGCAGCCTGTAAAGCTTCATTAAGGCTGATTTGTGGAGAATGGCGTATAATTGTCGAGATGAAATAGAACATTAACACGATTTAAAAGCGTTCTTGTGGTTATGTAGTACTAATGTAATAATTACATCATGTTTAGTTCAGTTTCACATCATTTTGAGAGCTGCTTCATCATTGCGTCTGGTCTGATTATAATTCTTTTAAAACCTTGTCATATTTAAAGGCAGGTTTTTTTTTTTTCTACTGTATTAAACATTAATTGACGTTGTTTTTGTCAAATATTGCATGATTTGACAGATTTCAGTTCTGAATCCGGTCCGATAGGTTAAACAACGCCGCAGTTGCTGTACTCTAGCTGCTGATTGGCTGTCCGTGGCCACGCTAACAGCAGTGATTGGTCAGAGTATTTGTTTATGGATGTGTGTTAAATCACATCCTGTCAAACTCCGTAGGGTGTCTAAGTCGCCTTAGTAGTTCACACTTTGACACACTATTTAGTGTTGTAAACAGCGGTTTGAGATACGGCCCCAGTCAAAGCGAAAACGCTGTAATCAAAAGTTAGAAGTGTATTAAGAGTCGTAAGATTTCAGTGATTTCAGCAACTGTTCTTTTTCTCTGACTGAACACTTCTTTATCTAGAGAAAAAGCATAGAAATGTGTTCTTTATTTAAGTTTGTTGTGATCATACATACATGTGTCCATATACCTTTAGAGTTTATACCTTTAATAGTCTTGGGATTCCATTGATTTCTGCACCTCTTTGTGAAACAATGATTGGCCACATTACTAATTTTAGCTTAGTATCAGTTGTTTTATGCTGATTAATTTAAAACACACACACACACACGCACACACACACAAACACAAACAAACCCTTGGTCTGTCCGGGGTGTATTACTGCATTGCGCCCAGTGATTCTGTAGAAACGTGACCCACTGCGACCCTGACCAGGATAAAGCAGTGGTAGAACATTTGATTAGGTCACTGGAACATTTTCCTCCGTCCTGCAGATGATGTTTGTGCAAGCAAACAATAGTATGCACAATACAGTAGTATGCAGGTTGCTCTTGTATAAGGATCTTGCTTTGCATTTTTTTGGGTTATAAAAGGCTTTAATTTCTGGGAGGGCTTTCAGATAGATATAGAAGTATCTACAGAGAAAAAGGCGATCATTGGCGATCTTAATTTCAACTCTCGCATCAAAGACCTCATACAGGTTGCTAGTGCACAACCGTTACCACTGACTCCTGCTAAGATGAGAGCACCTGTAAAAACACTAATTTTCTGCTTCCAGGCTGTAAGATGTGGATGCTTTGGGTGTGTTTGGCGGTTCTGCACTTCGCAGCCTCCGTTGATGTCGGCGACTCCAAGGCAGTGACCACTACACTAACCACCAAATGGCCGTCTACACCTCTGTTGCTGGAGGCCAGGTGAGTTATAAATATTGCTAACATCGATGTACCTGTATTGAAATTCTGGACTGATGCATCAGATCTGCTAGAATTCTGATCCTGAATGCTTCACAGTGAATTCCTCGCTGAGGAGAGCCAGGATACGTTTTGGGACTTTGTGGAGGCGAGCCAAGATATCGAAGGCCAGCATGATGGTAATGATGGTCTACCAAAAACAGCAGGAATTCAATTTCACATCAGCACTGGTAGCATTGAATGCATACACATTGTCAACCCTAGGTCAGGGTACCATATTCCATTCATTTTGTTTCTTTTTGTTGTTTGCAGGTTCAGACTTGTCCTATTATGAGCTGATCCTGAAGAAAGCTGGTCACCTGTTGAGCGCCGTACAGTTAAAACTGCTCAAGTTTGCTCTTTCTCTGCGCTCCTACTCCTCCACTGTTCATTCTTTTCAGCAGGTCAGAAAACAAACACTTAAAAAACAACTTACTACAACTATTTCCCACTAGTCAAATCCAGTCATTAGTGGTTTTCCACACAGACACATGCCTACCACTCCCCTCCTCGGACAGTTTGATGCCTGGACAGGTCGGTAGCACTGCTGAGATTGGAACTGTGCCACCGGAGTAACCGAGAACACACATTTTTGCATTGTTTGGATTTCAAATGAGTGGTCTTGACCTCTGAGACTCAATTATAACAATAAACAATAATAATAATAAATAAAATTTGCCTATAAATAATAATTATAAATATTATTAAATATTTAATATATAATTTTAATTATGATAAATACTTTTTAATAAATAATAATAATAGATAATAATAAATAAACAAAATAAACACATTAATAATAATAATAATAATAATATTAGTAAATAAAATTGGCCAATAAACAATAATAATAAACATTATTTACATATTTATTACCTAATAGTAATTATAATAAATACTTTTTAAATGTGTGTGAGTGAATAAATAATAATAATAATAATAAAATAATAATAAATTTCGCTCTTTCTGTTGCATAGATTGCGTCGATTGAACCTCCTCCACCAGGCTGCAAGGCTTTCTTCAGCGTGCACGGAGAGAAATCATGTGATCCAGAGATCCTGCAGAGCCTGATCGACTCGGCGTCAGAGAGGTACGATCATATTCATCCGTTAAGGTTGTAGCGCCGTATCAGGTCAAGAAGTTTCACCACTTATGTTCAGAACCCGTTTTTCCACGTGTCCCACAGGCCGAAGCCGTTCCTGTTTAAAGGGGATCACAGGTTTCCGTCCGCTGACCCCGACGCGCCGGTCGTCATCCTCTACGCTGAACTGGGCACCAAAGAGTTCGCCAAACTCCATCAACTCATGCTGGCTAAAGCCAACAAGGGCCAGATGAACTACTACCTGCGGCATTTCCTCTCGGTCAGTATCATCTTCTTTCTTTAGATACTTCATATAACGGACTAAAAGCGAGGAGCACTGGTCCGTAAAGTGCGATTGTCTGAAACGGCGATGTTTTTTTTTCAAGGGGGTGCAAAAATATACGAAAACACAGCACTAAGGTCCACAAAAGTGCTAAACATGCACATATGATCAATAGTAAATTGAACAACATAGATAGATAGATAGATAGATAGATAGATAGATAGATAGATAGATAGATACTTTATTTATCCCGAAGGAAATTATTGAGGTAAGTAGATAGTAAATAGTAAATAGATAAGTAAATATGTCATGTAAAAGCTGTAAATAAAAAGTAAAATCTGAAGCTTTGCTGGTACAGAACTCAGCTCTAGAACTTGCAAAAATTACGAATAAAACAGAGAAAAGGTGAGAACAGAGTGAGCCTCCCGACAAAATAAAGCCCATCACTCATGTAAACAGAGAGATGTGCACCGCCTAGAGGACATACCTGTCAAGTTTTGGATTTAGAAATAAGGGAAATTTTTCGCCGCGCGCTTCGAGCCGTCCCACCAGCCCAACCGAGGTTCAGTATCCCTTACATTTTAAGACAGGTTTACAAGAAATCTAAAATAACCACCTGTGAACCACTTACAAACTACAATTAGATGATCAGAATCTGATAGGCCTACCTTTGTTGACACTGAAATGCTGTGGACATTTCTACATATGTAATTCTTATAATACAGCCTAAATGAAAACACAAAAGGGAATTGAAGCACATTTATTTATTTTACATATCTTCAGCATATATACACATTGCTTGTCTTAAAGTGAAACACATTTTATTTTCTGCTCCTCTTTAGAAAGGTAAATTCGATGTCCCATTTCTCTAGATATTTACATGCAGTCTTTACTCTTTTGGCAGGAATGCCCTCTCTCTCTCCTTGCATCCATCCATCTCTCCCTGTTCCAGGTTTGTTCCCGCTGTCCGCACTAACCTCGCGAGAACTGCCACTTGCAGCAGCCTGGGTGGCAGTTCTCGCGAGGTTAGTGACATTTCAGTTTGGAGAGGCACAGGAATGTTTTTTAAAATTATAATATAGTACGGGAAATTTACGGGAAAATACTAATATGGGAGGACGGCGGGAAAGAGGGGTAAAATACGGTAGTTTCCCGGCCAAAACGGGAGACTTGACAGGTATGCTAGAGGACGATAACTGAACTACTGGTCTTGGTACGCTTCTAGATGGATTTTTAAATCAGACCGGATGTAAATTTTTTCCAGATTTTGTCCATTAAATCGAGGTTCCTCTGTATTTATATAAGCCAAACATCCATGATAAGCCCGCTGACACATGGGCCTGTGGTATCTGCTACCAAGACATCACCAGCAGGTCCTTTATCTTTTTACATTGCAAGGTGGATTGTCCAGTGGTGCATTTTGGAGCTTCGATGTCCAGTTCGGACTGTTGGCACTATAAAGGGGGGCAGAAGTCCCCCCCCATGGGCACTCTGACTGGCAACAGTGCAGCACTAAACATAGAAGGGTTTGATGCTCATCACCAGGATTAAAACAATCTTCAGTTTGAGCCACAGTTGGTCCTGGCATCAATGAATCTTGGATGCCCAACAACCTGCCAGCAGCCATAATAATTTGGCCTTTACCAGATTCTGTTACATGTACAGATGTTTGAGCGCCGGTCCTAATGTTTTGGCTCATAAACACCGTAAACACTGAGGGCCTGACCGAGTCTGTTCTTTTCCATTTGCAGAAACTGAGCGATCAGAAGGTTTTCCTGTCCGGTTACGGAGTTGAGCTGGCCATCAAAAACCAGGAGTACAAGGCCAAAGATGATACCCAAGTTCAAGGTATGAAAACGACCCGTTTTATTGAGTTTAATGGAGATTGGGTGGTGTAAGTGGAGCACAAGCTGAAATCTGTTCACCTGTAAACCATAGGTGCTGACGTAAATGCCACGGTGTTTGGTGAAAATGACCCTGTGGATGAAGTTCAAGGCTTCCTGTTCGGCAAACTCAAGTAAGTGCACTAAGATTTTCAAAATGAGCCGAATTTAGGTCCGAGTTTACAGCGTTGCTTTTTTGAATTCAGAACCATCTACCCAGAGCTGAAGGAGCAGCTGAAGGAGCTGCGCAAGCATCTGATCGAAAGCACCAACGAGATGGCGCCGCTCAAAGTCTGGCAGATGCAAGGTGAGGTGGTGTTTAAATGTGGTGAAGGAGGGATGTGGAAGAGGTTACATACACCGATCAGCCATAACATTAAAACCACCTCCTTGTTTCTACACTCACTGTCCATTTTATCAGCTCCACTTACCATATAGAAGCACTTTGTAGTTCTACAATTACTGACTGTAGTCCATCTGTTTCTCTGCATGCTTTGTTATCCCCCTTTCATCCTGTTCTTCAATGGTCAGGACCCCCACAGGACCCCCACAGAGCAGGTATTATTTAGGTGGTGGATCATTCTCAGCACTGCAGTGACACCGACATGGTGGTGGTGTGTTAGTGTGTGTTGTGCTGGTATGAGTGACTCAGACACAGCAGCGCTGCTGGAGTTTTTAAATACCGTGTCCACTCACTGTCCACTCTATTAGACGCTCCTACCTAGTCGGTCCACCTCGTAGATGTAAAGTCCGAGACGATCGCTCATCTATTGCCGCCGTTTGAGTCGGTCATCTTCTAGACCTTCATCAGTGGTCACAGGGCGCTGCCCACGGGGCGCTGTTGGCTGGATATTTTTGGTTGGTGGACTATTCTCAGTCCAGCAGTGACAGTGAGGTGTTTAGAAACTCCAGCAGCACTGCTGTGTCTGATCCACTCGTACCAGCACAACACACACTAACACAGTGTTCCACCACCTAAATAATACCGGTCCTGTGGGGGTTCTGACCATTGAAGAACAGCATGAAAGGGGGCTAACAAAGCATGCAGAGAAACAGATGGACTACAGTCAGTAATTGTAGAACTACAAAGTGCTTCTACATGATAAAATGGACAGTAGAAACAAGGAGGCTGATCGCTGTATATTTTGCGTACATTAGCATGCTGTTATAGGGCTGTAGGGTTTCTTTGGGGATCTAGACTTCAGTCACTGACTTTTTTTTTTTGTCCCCCTCACCCCAGATCTCAGCTTCCAAACGGCAGCTCGTATCCTGGGGGCTCCTGCCGTGGAGGCGCTGAACGTCATGAAGGACCTGAGTCAGAACTTTCCCACTAAAGCCAGGTACACCAGCGTCACTTCAGTGGGCTCCCAGTGAACGATTTCTTCTCAATATTAATCATCAGCGCTCCTGTTTTTGGCTCTTAGGTCCATAACCAAAACCGCCGTGAACGCCGACGTCCGACAGGAAATCGAGGAGAACCAGAAGGTAACGGGATTTTTTTTCTGACCCTGCGAATCGATTGGCTGAACCTGTCATCATAACAGAACTGCCAAACTCGCCTTGTTGCCTAATCACCCCCCTCTCTCCCCCCCCTTGATCCAGTTTTTTAAGGGGACGTTGGGACTTCAGCCAGGCGATTCGGCTCTCTTCATTAATGGCCTCCACATCGACCTGGACGTGCAAGACATCTTCAGGTGAGGAGCAAACAAATCTGCACCCAGCGTCGTTTGCTCCCAATCATTATTCATTTGCGCCCAATGAGCCCACAGTTGTCATTTAAGTGCTCGCATAATAAATGGTATAATCGGTGTTGTTTTCGTACTCGGTGCAGCGTGTTCGACGTGCTGAGGGGCGAAGCCCGGGTGATGGAGGGTCTCCGGAACCTTCTCATCGACACCCCGTTCATCCACGACATCCTCAAGCTCAACGTGCAGCCGTCCGACTCCGACTACGCCGTGGATATCCGCAGCCCGGCCGTCTACGTGAGCTGATTATTTCAAATCACATAATCGAGTAATAATTTTGCCTCCTGTTATCCTTCCCTAGGTTGTGAGGATTATATTATTGTGAGTGATCCTTGAGGGAACCATGTTGAGTTATGTGCTCCTCTTTCTTAGGTCATGTGACCTAATATTGACCCCCAAAGCGCCCTGACACATCTGAATTGTGTACAGCAGGGTCGTTTAAACCCCGGCTAAGGGTTGCGAGCCAAAAAATAGTTGGGGTTGCAAAGAAAAATAATAATAATTAAATAAACTTGTATGCGAACGCCCCCTTGTGGAGGCTTCACGTTATATCTTGTAAACCACAGTGGGACCAGATTGTACAGAGATGCGCTGTTTGTGTGGCCTGGGTCACTCGAAAAAATGTTCGAATAACCCTGGTGTACAGGACGTTCTTTTTGAATGGGGTCAGATTGACTCCAGATATAACAAGAGGGTTAATTAGAGTCTTTCTAGCTATGTAACAAGCAGTACATCATGCTGCCATCACAAGAAATTCTGGATGTGAGATCGGTCTAGTATCAGTCTAGTAAAGCCGCTCCTAAGGCTCTGGGGCTCCTGCGAAACACAGCGGGAGTCATTGCCTTCGAATGGAGAAGATTTTAAACCAAAGTGAACCTTTTCAGATGCGAAAGAACCCTAAAGATATGAAACTGTATACTGTGTGACACATAGATTAAAGTAGAGATCAGGACATAAGGAGGGTAAATGTGAAACGGCCTGTTCAAGCCCCCTTACTGCCAGGTTGCCTCTGTTGGACCCCTGAGCAAGGCTCGTAGTCCTGCTAGATCAGCCCAAACTGTCTACATCAGGTGATGAAGGAATGTGTGTGTCTTCTGCAGTGGATCAACAATCTGGAGACCGACGGCAGGTACGCCTCGTGGCCCTCCAACGTGCAGGAGCTCCTGCGTCCCACTTTCCCCGGCGTCATCCGACAACTCCGCAAGAACTTTCACAATCTGGTGAGTGTCCGGTCATGTTAAAACCTGGACTAATGCATCTAGGGCGAGCAAACGCTGTAAAAAAATAACTGTGTTTTAGCATGTCAGATTTTGTACCTACCGCCTACCTGATCAGCTGCCTCAGTAGAGGGGATTCTAATAAGACATCGAACTCATAAGGCAGATTATCACAGTTAGCCTCAGGACGACGGGTTGCACGCCAGCTAACGTCCCCCTCTGTGTACCAGAGCCCGAATTTGCAAATAAACCACACTTGTGGACCTTTATACAAATTTAAATCAAGGAGAATTTGTCGCTGCTGGACTGAGAAGCGTCCACCAACTGAAAATACCCAGCCGACAGCGCCCTGTGGGCAGCGTCCTGTGACCACTGATGAAGGTCTAGAAGATGACCGACTCAAACGGCAGCAATAGATGAGCGATCGTCTCTGACTTTACATCTACAAGGTGGACCGACTAGGTAGGAGTGTCTAATAGAGTGGACAGTGAGTGGACACGGTGTTTAAAAACTCCAGCAGCGCTGCTGTGTCTGATCCACTCATACCAGCACAACACACACTAACACACCACCACCATGTCAGTGTCACTGCAGTGCTGGGAACGATCCACCACCTAAATAATACCTGCTCTGTGGGGGTCCTGTGGGGGTCCTGACCATTGAAGAACAGGGTGAAAGCAGGTTAAAACAGTATGTAGAGAAACAGATGGACTACAGTCAGTAGTGATGAAATGGACAAGGAGGTGGTTTTAATGTTATGGCTGATCTGTGTACAGTATATTAATGCACACGTGACGGTTTGGGCGTGGTATTTCGCCGTGTGTTCGTAGGTAATAATTCTGGATCCCACTCATGAAAGCGCGGCCGAGCTGCTGAGCGTCGCGGAGATGTTCTACGCCAATAACATCCCCCTCAGGTTGGTGCCTCTGTGCTTTCCACGTTTGTTTCTGTTACTCTGGAACGCACAGGGTTAATAATGCTGGACTCTGGGCGCAGGATTGGACTGGTGTTCGTGGTGAACGACGAGGACGACGTGGACGGGAGGCAGGACGCCGGCGTCGCCGTGCTCCGCGCGTTCAACTACATCGCGGAAGAAGTGGACAATCAGATGGCGTTCGATGCCGTCTTGTCGGTCAGTCGTCTGCAGAAGTTTGCGCAAACTGTTTACCATGTGATATTATAAACCGAGTGTAGTGTTTCCATGACGACGGCATCTCTTCCCCCCCTCCCAGATGCTGAACCGCGTGCCCAGCGGCAGGAAGCTGAAGGTGGAGCACGTGGTGAGCGTCCTGGAGAAACGTTACCCCTACGTGGAAGTGAGCAGCATCCTGGGGGCGGACTCCGCCTACGACAACAACCGCAAGGTACGAGGACGCGCGTCCTCTTTTCGTCCTGGCCAGGGTCGCAGGGGGTCCTTGCTCGCGCCTGGAGGCGGCTTAGAGCAGCCAGTTCGCAACCACACGCGTGAAAGACAGAAGCAAACCCGCATAGACGTTTGAAAGAACATACAAAACTCCTTGCTGATGCTTGCCTCCTTGCTGCTCAGTGATTGTGTATACAGTGGATACGGTACTGGATTAGTGATCCGAAGGTTGTTGGTTCAAGCCCCACTGTTGGTCGGTTTTGATAAGGCCAGTAATATATGGCCAGAAGTATGTGGACACTTCACCATGAGCTTGTTGGACTTCCTTAATATAAAGTCATACACCTGGTACTAATAGCTATAGCTCAGCCAATAAAGCTCGGATATTTAATGTGTGTGTGTGTGTGTGTGTGTGTGTGTGTGTGTGTGTGTACAGGAAGGAAAGGCGTACCACGAGCAGACAGGTGTGGGTCCTCTACCCGTCGTCCTGTATAACGGCATGCCCCTCCAGCGCGAGCAGCTGGACCCCGATGAGCTGGAAACCACCGTCATGCACAAGATCCTGGAGAGCACCAGTTTCTTCCAGCGCGCCGTCTATCTGGTGAGAAGGTTTTTTTTGTTGTTTTTTTTTAAATAGGCTTACCGTTTGTCGCGGTTCTTTCTGTTTCATTTCAGTAAGCTGGTGCACCTTTTGCATCCCTTCTAACTGGTACCATCACAGCTCTGACCTCCAGCGCAGTCCTAGTGTTCATGTATTTATTCACAGTGCGTTTAGTAGACATACATAATGTGACCAAAAGTATGTGGACACCTGACCGCAAGCTTTTTGGCCATGCCGTTCCAAAACCATGGGGGACACATTCTTTCAAAAAGGCTTTGGAGTGTTGCTGTGGGAATTTGTGCAGGCCTTGTGCCTCCATAGACCTCTTTTTTTTGTGAACAGGGCCACCGTCATGCTGGAATAGGAAAGGACCTTCCCTACAATAACTAAGATTATTCATTAGGAGAGGTGTCCACATACTTTTGGCGATATAGTAAGCCATACGCCTTCCTTGTTTTCCAGGGCGAGCTGGCGACCGATCACGACGTGGTGGACTTCATCATGAACCAGCCGAACGTGGTGCCCCGCATCAACTCTCGCATCCTCACCACCAGCAGGACGTACCTGGACCTCGCCAGCACCAGTCAGTCCACTTAAACTGAACTAGCCAGTGTGCAAAAAATATCTGGACGCGGATTGGTCGCTAGATATTTTGGGTATAGGTTTACTGACTGTAGATCGTCTGTTGCTTGGGGTGCTGGATCATTCTCAGCACTGCAGTGACACTAACGTGGTGTGATAGTAGTCTGGTGTGAGTGTAGCAGGTGTCGCAGTGTTGTTGGGATTTATTTTGGAACACATACATTGTTGTGTAAAGTTTGGGATTTGAGCTGTTTTCTTTTTTTAATGGCATACAGGGCCATTATATATAGCGCAACAGATGAGCTACAGTCAGTAGTTGTATACCCACCACATCTTTACACAATGCAACACAAGAACAGTCTTTACCTACCTTGCAACCATATAAATATAATTAAGCAATAGAACACGAGAGGTCGTGTGTTATCGCGAATAACATCACGGCTGTGATTTGGTCGCAGGCACGAGCCTTAGGCGAGTACAGAAGATCATCACAGCCGTGATGTTATTCACGATAACACACGACCTCAAGTGTTCTATTGCTTTTATACAACAGTTCTTACAAAATAAAGAAAGAAAATTAATCAACGAGGCCCTGAATTTTATACTGAATATGCTTTAATGTATTTAACCCTCCGCCAAAAAGTAGTTCCACAACGAATGAGTTGCTTCTATGCAACGGTAAAAATTCCCTACCCTGCCTTAACACAGTAGGCTAAAAAAGCATATAGTTTAACACTACAAAGTAACGCTAGTTTGGAATAAAAATAATAAGCGAAGATGAAAGGAAAAGGAGAAAAAGCTAAAAATAAAATGAATTAAGAATTAAAAGATGGAATTTAGTTATTTATTAGAGTTATTGCGTTATGTGTATATGTTAATCTGCACACTTCAGTTCACTGTGCAGTTAGAAAAAAAGGCTGCTCTGTAGGATGTGCATCGGCATCAAACAACTTGTCAGCGGAGTAATACAGTTGTGGTGTGAAAAGGCCGCGCTGTTATCACCAATATCAGCACGGTTAGAACGCTTCTCAACCAATCAGATTGTAAGGTCGGAACTAACTGTTGTATAAATGAAAATATAAAATACAAAAGACCTATCCTGCCATAAAATGACAGATACGTGTTAAATGTGGTATTATAATGCAAATAAATAAATAAATTGTATACCCACTACGAACATCTGTATGCTAGGTGTTCCTAATAAAGTGTTCGTGTGTGTTTTCCTCATAGATAATCATTTTATTGACGACTACGCTCGCTTCCTGTTCCTGGACACGAAGGAGAAGAACACGGCCGTGGCCAACAGCATGAACTACATGACCAAGAAAGGTGAGCCGTTTCGGAAAGGTTTAGTCGTTTCCGATTCTCGGTTGCAACTCACTCTTTTATTGGAACGTCTCTCTTCTTGTCTTTGTTTCCGTGTTCCTTCGCTGTGGTGACGGGTTTAGGGATGCACTCCAGTCAATCTGGTAATCCTCACTGCTTCAGCTTTGTCTTCTTCCATCGTCTGACTGTAGTAATTCTAGTCATTGTCTCTTGCTTTGGCTGAGTCGTCTGTTTTAGCATGGGTTTGTCTTCTTAGCACCTACATTAGCTCTTCGTGATAAATGTATTCCAATGCGTGATGGTTCTTATAAAGACTGCATTTATTTCAGGGCTGCAACTAATGATTGTTAGTTGATAATGAATTGATAATGAAATTCTCATTAAATCAGAGCGTCTCACATCCTGAATCACATACGCCCAGTACATTAAAAGAAACTCACCCGAGACAACACAGAAATAATACTCAAATTAAGGCGGGGTGGCTCGGTGGGTAGCACTGTCGCCTCACAGCAAGAAGGTCCT
The DNA here is from genome assembly GCF_030014385.1 of Trichomycterus rosablanca. Lineage (NCBI taxonomy): Eukaryota > Metazoa > Chordata > Actinopteri > Siluriformes > Trichomycteridae > Trichomycterus > Trichomycterus rosablanca. The sequence goes on along the minus strand of NC_085991.1, from coordinate 2,815,119 downwards.
GGGTTCGATTCCCAGGTAAAGCGGTCCGGGTCCTTTCTGTGTGGAGTTTGCGTGTTCTCGCCGTATCCGTGTGGGTTTCCTCCGGCAGCTCCGGTTTCCTCCCACAGTCCAAAAAACATGCAGGTAACCAGTAACTTCCTGTTCTGTCATGAGTGTAACCCAAAGTGTAAAACATGACGTTAAAATCCTAACAAATAAATAATATCCAATATTATAAACATAAAACACAGAGTCCTGCCTTGAATATCAGAAATGTCACATGACGTTATAAAAACAAACAAACAAACAAACAAACAAAATCAGAGCTTCCCAACTGCCGGGCCAGCAGTTAACTGGCCTTTTCTGGTTTTGCTGGTTGTACAGATGCTCAGCTGTAATGCATGTGTGTGTGCAAAACCTCAGATGTAATGCGCATGTGTGTACAGGCACTAAAGCAGTCTTGTGTCTCTTCCTCATGTCCATCTCTGCCAGACCTGAATTCTAACCTTTCTGTATTGATTCACAGATGATGGGGTGATTCGTCCTGTGACGTTTTGGGTGGTCGGAGATTTCGACCATCCATCAGGCAGACAGCTGCTGTACGATGCCATCAAACACATGGTACCGTTTTCTACTTTTTCTGTTGTTTACAGTGAAATCTTTCAGCATGGAGAAACGATTTGCGCTGGACTTAACGTTTTGGGTCATGGCTATCATGTTTTCAACTCGTCCACTCTTTTTTTCCTTATTTTAAGTATGATTACTATTTTATTTTGGTCGTAGAGTTACTTTAATACTTTTAATACTGGTGATTGGGTAAAAAAATAACTATAATAATAATCCAAATTACTTGCTATGTGTTTTCAGAAAACCAGTAATAACGTCCGTCTAGGGATGATCAATAACCCGACCAATAATCCGTCCACCGCCACAACGCTGGTCGCAAGGGCGATCTGGGCAGCCATACAGACGCAAACGGCCAACAACGCCAAGAACTTCATCACCAAGATGGCCAAGGACGAGACGGCTGAGGCGCTGTATTCCGGAAAGGGCGTCGCCGAGTTTGCAGTCGGGGTGAAGATTTTATTTTTTATTTTTTTGAATGCCCGAAACACTGAAAAATTATTAGTGAAAAATTAAGAATCTACTGTTTTACTGTCTCACATTCAGACAAAACAAAATACAATGAAATATTTATTTATTTTCATTTTGTTCTGGGTTTTTCTAAATGTTTGAAATCCATTTCAATGGAATTTCATTTAAACGTTTGGTTCCAATTCAGTTCTAGATACATCTCAAGGATAATCAAATAATATAGTATAATATAGTTTCTATCAGAATACATCAGCACACACACATTTACAGTATTTCTGACCTTATCGTTCTCGACAAAACATAACACCTACGTTAAAAATATTTATTAACCTACAAATCACTACAGAACAGACGCCCCCTGCTGGTCACGTAGCCCAATCCACTCGGATTCATTTATTTTTTCCCTTAGATTTTACGCTGCACATCAGCGCACAAACAGCTTTGATCGCTCGCTTACTGTCGACGTGCATTTTTGGACGTGGTATCATTAAACCCATTTGATTTCATCATTTAATTTCCAGCCATGGAGAAATATTGGATAATTAGACTAGACTGTTAAAAACTGGACGATCTATTAAAAAAAATACATTTAAATGTAGAAATTTGGGAAATTATGAAAACTATCAGATTTCAGTTCGGTTCTTAAAGTCATAAAAAGTTGTAACTGTTCTGAAGAAGTCATTAATTCTCATCAGCACCAGCGCAATCACATTACTGAACCTTTAATGAAGCATTAAACCCCTCGTCACTTCTCGCGTGTGTTTTTGTGACAAAACGTAGTTTGAGAGACCAAGATTCCTCCTTGTGATAGATCTGGTGTAGTGTGAAAAGACTCTTGCAAGAGATCCAGTCGTGTTGTGTAAACTGCACAGCCATTTGAACAACTTGAGAGTCGTGTAGTGTGAACTTGGCATTAGAAAGTATGTTCCTGGTTAATTAATGCTCGAAGTTCTTCCCTCGCTCGGTTCTTGTTCCTCCAGGGCATGGACGTGGCGTTGTTCGAGAGTGCGTACGAGTCGCCCAAGGTGGACTTTCTGTTGACTCATACTGCTTACTGCCGGGATGTCCTGAAGCTGCGCAAGGGCCAGAGAGCGGTCATCAGTAACGGACGGGTGAGTTATCTGGTTATCTAGGAGGAGTCCATAGACCTAACGGTGAGATTTTGGTAGCGAATTTGATTAATGGATGTAAAATATAAACCACCAATTATGGATCAACTACACAGCCCAGGGTTTAAACGATCCTACTCCTGGAAGTACAGTGAAGGAGAGCAAGTGTTCCACCAAATAAATGGTGCAGCGGGATATTCCGCTAGCACACCAGCGCCGAGATTCTAAACACCTCGGTTTGAATCTCGGCTGGACGCCATCTAGTGGGCACAATTGGCAATGCTTGCAGTAGACAAATAACTGTGTCTGCTGGGAGAGATGACCGGACTAAGTGGATGGGGTCGGAGGAGGCGTGAGCAGCAATATATACCCTCCTCGAATGCAATCCCAGAATGGATCCCCAGCAGCGGAAGACAAATTGACTACGCTAAAATCGATTCGATGACAGTTCCGAATTTGTCTTCGCAGATCATTGGTCCACTGGACGATGGTGAGATCTTTAACCAGGACGATTTCCTGCTTCTGGAGAGCATCATCCTGAAAACATCTGGAGAGATAATCAAGAGCAAAATTCAGAACCTGGGTGTGGAGGAAGATCGGTAAGTCTGGTTATTGGCTTTGTTAGAGTTGCAGGATGACCTGAAAGCAGCAGGAAAAGCAGTTACACAGTGAACCATATGCAATGTGTGTGTGTGTGTGTTTTGATTTAGAGCCAGTGATTTGGTCATGAAGGTGGATGCTTTGCTCTCGTCTCAGCCCAAAGGCGAGGCCCGGGCCGAGCACAGCTTCACGCTGGACAAACACAGGTAAATAAATCACATCCTACAAACACAAATCACGGAAAATTATGGATATTTACACATTAATTATTAGACTAGACTGTTGAAAACTGGATGATTTATTAAAAAAATACATTTCAATGTAGAGATTTGGGAAATTGTGAAAACTGTCAAATTTCAGTTCTTGTAAAGTCATAAAAAGTTGTAACTGTTCTGAAGAAGTCATTAATTCTCATCAGCACCAGCGCAATCACATTACTGAACCGTTAATGAAGCAGCTTGAGCGTGAGAGTGAGTTAAACGCATTAAAACTGTTTTTTTCATTAATGTTGTGTGTAAATTGTCTGATTTAAACTGCACGGCATGTCTGAAACATTCTAGATTTATCCTAATTTATACAGGATTATAAACTGATGAGCCCAATCATGAGAACCACCCGTCTAATGGAATTCCAGAAAGCTTTGACCTGCCCGGTCCTGTGGTATCTGCCAGCGCATCCTGGTGCCATTTCTTAATCAGTTGACCTTCTTCAATTGCTCCAGTGTGTAGGTCCTTTTGACAAGGAGTTAGCATGGGCACTTTGAAAGACCTGCGACTATGCGGCTAGGGTTTCTACACAAAAGGGTTTAATGCCCTGTGAGTTGTGGCACATTCACCTCATCACCAGGATTAAAATGACGTCTAATTTGAGCCTCGGTAGCTTTTCTTAGGTCGTACCAGATGCCCAGCCTCATGTATTCTGCCATCTATGAGTCTTGGCTGGCCAAGAACTTGACAGTGGTTGGAGACTTGTCCCTCCTTGGACCACTGTATGTGGGTACTTACTAGGGATGTCCCGATCACGTTTTTTTGTTCCCGATACCGATTCCGATTATTAATTTTGATCCCGATCCGATACCGAGTCTCAAACCGATACTTGTATTTTCTAGATATTGTCTAGATAAGAACTAGATAATACTGTTCACACAGTGCACACTTCAAGTACATCACAGTTATTCAGATTAATCCAGTGTATATGTTTAACAACTAAATAGCTCTGCAGTGCTGTAGGATAAAATGCTGCATCCAAACTATTGGCTTAATGTTTTGTATTTTTACAAAATCAATCAAAATGATTGAGATAATTACAGTTTTACTTTAAACTTTACATTAAAAGAAAAAAATTCTGTTTAATGCAGTGATACACTAAAAATCTGTGTAGCAGCTTAACTTGAATATAAGAAAAAAAGTTACTCAAAAGCATTACAGTAAAACCTGAATACCAAAATAAAATGGACAGGCTCTTTTGTTATGAAGGAAAGCCAGTTCTTAAAGTGCTTGTATTGTGACAGTGGTTTGATGGACGTTTCTATGCGAAGTGAGTGTGTTTTGACCCTTTGGGGCTTCCATAGTGCATGGAATAGCGTGCTTGACTCTAGCTGTCCGCTATTCGGTACCGTAACAGAAGAATATACCGTGCATTTATTTCTTTATTAAACGAGCGCATCACTACGTTGTTTTGTAAACCGGAGTGATCCTGGACTCACACACCATATAAACAGTAAAATTCTACAGTAATGAACGCAGCTCTGCTCCCACCGCCTCGTGAAACGCTCACACTGCAGACGTTACACTTCACTGCTGGACTTGTTTCACTTTCCAATTCAAACTATTTCCACACAGCGGACACGCCGACGTAAAACAAAAGATCGGGATTACGATCGGGTTTAGTAAAGCCGATTCCGATCAGTTAAAAAATGCCTTGATCGGCGATAGGGACATCCCTAGTACTTACCATACTTCAACTCTGGTCTTTATGCAAATCATATCTGCTGAGTTAATCATTTGTATTATGAGGGACCGTCATCACCCTCTTTTTAGTGTAGACTTGCAACTCATTTGTCTAATGTCTCCCACAGCGTTGTGAAGATTCGCCCTACGGAGCAGGAAGTGTACTTTGACGTCGTGGCCATCGTGGATCCCGTCACTAGAGATGCTCAGAAACTGGCTCCTCTCTTGCTGGTAAGATCTAGAGCACATTACTATCAGATCTGTGACCTTATATGGTGTCCAGTGCCCCCAGTTTGTTCTGGCATGTAGTAGAGTCAGAAAGTGCTGCATCTTCTTCGGAGAGACACGCTCAGCTCTACAGATCCTCCATTGCTAGTGTAAGGCTGAAGTTGTACAGTGTGTCTGTGTGGGTGCCCAGCCAGTCAGTAGTTCAACAATTCAAACTCTGACCTCAGTGGTGAGCACCCCATGTTTAAGACCTGATTGGAGAGACCTGACTTTGAGTTTTAGACACAAAACAGACACAAATGGGCGTGTCACTATATGCAGTACACATATATGTATATATAGTGTAGTTCTGGTATGAGATCCAGTCCCATTATCCCCCTCGTGTGGTATTATTGATGTGTAAAAGCTTCATACCATCTTCTGCATCCTCCAGGTCCTAAAACAACTGGTCAACGTTAACATGCGAGTCTTCATGAACTGCCAGTCCAAGCTCTCAGACATGCCGTTGAAAAGGTGAGCATCTGGCAACCTCGATTATTTCATTATTTTCAGCCTTGTTCTCACTTGCACCTTCTTTTGCTGCTGTAGCTTCTACCGGTACGTGCTGGAACCCGAGGTGACCTTCATGACGGATAACAGCTTCACTCTGGGTCCGCTGGCCAAGTTCTTGGACATGCCCCAGTCTCCTCTGTTCACCTTGAATCTGAACACGCCAGAAAGCTGGATGGTGGAGTCGGTCAGAACACGCCATGACCTGGACAACATCTACCTGGAGGAGGTTCGTCACTCAGATATTAAATCAGTTGGTTAGGTGAATGGTTGGGTGAAAAGGCACGAGTTTCTCCACGAGGGGGAGCTGTTGGCACTGTGTGAAGACTTGCCAACACGATTCCACACTCGCTTTTTATTTCTGCTGCAGGTGGACAGCATCGTAGCCGCCGAGTACGAACTGGAGTATCTTTTACTGGAGGGCCACTGCTTCGACGTTAGTACGGGTCAGCCACCTCGCGGGCTCCAGTTTACCCTGGGAACAGCCACAGATCCCGTCATCGTGGACACCATCGTCATGGCCAACCTGGTACGGTCGTGTGCCGGTGATCAAACTGGTCCACGTTCAGGATGATCTCGGTCGACTATGGACGACTGATTTCTCTTTCCTTTCTCAAACAGGGCTACTTCCAGCTGAAAGCCAACCCGGGAGCCTGGGTCCTCCGTCTGAGGAAGGGAAGGTCAGATGATATCTACAAGATCTACAGGTACGTTCTATCACATGTCCACATACTTTTGTCTATACAGTGAATGTTTATTTTATGTATGCATGAACATTTATCTCACATTTCTTCTTCTGGTAGCCACGACGGTTCAGACTCTCCAGCCGACTCTGAGGACCTGATAGTCGTGCTGAACAACTTCAAGAGCAGGATCATCAAAGTCAAGGTAGGTTTGATGGACCTCCATGTCCCAAACCCCTCTAAGAGCCTCCAGCTTTAATATCACAGTACTCTGACTATAATTCACCACTTACGTGAGAAGACCAGACTGCGTGCTGTACCTAATATCATGGACTGATGATGTTTACTGTTGATCCAGGTTCAGAAGAAGCCGGACATGATGAACGAGGAGCTCCTGAGTGACGGCAGTAATGAGAACGACTCTGGATTCTGGCAGTCCTTAACCAGGTACAAACCCACTGATAATAATCAAACTCAATACCTGAACTTCACTGCTAAACCTGAGGTCAGCTTTTAAACCTTTTTTCTTCTTCTTTGATTTTCACTTATTTTTAATTTTATGTACTTATTATTTTTTATTTAATTTTTGCCACATGCATTGATCCATTTACTTTGATATTATTGGTTTAGTTTTACTCTTTATTATAAGTTCTTTTTTCTGTAAGTTCTTTTTTTCTTTCTTTTTTCTGTAAGTTCTTTTTTTTCTTTCTTTCTTTTTTCTGTAAGTTCTTTTTTTTCTTTCTTTTTTTTTCTGTAAGTTCTTTTCTTTCTTTCTTTCTTTTTTCTGTAAGTTCTTTCTTTTTCTTTCTTTTTTCTGTAAGTTCTTTCTTTTTCTTTCTTTTTTCTGTAAGTTCTTTTCTTTCTTTCTTTCTTTCTTTCTTTCTTTCTTTCTTTCTTTCTTTCTTTCTTTTTTCTGTAAGTTCTTTCTTTCTTTCTTTGTTTTTCTTTCTTTGTTTTTCTTTCTTTCTTTTTTTCTGTAAGTCCTCTTTCTTTCTTTCTTTCTTTCTTTCTTTCTTTCTTTCTTTCTTTCTTTCTTTCTTTCTTTCTTTCTTTCTTTCTTTCTTTCTGTAAGTTCTTTTTTTTCTTTCTTTTTTCTGTAAGTTCCTTTCTTTCTTTTTTCTGTAAGTCCTTTTCTTTCTTTCTTTCTTTCTTTCTTTCTTTCTTTCTTTCTTTCTTTCTTTCTTTCTTTCTTTCTTTCTTTCTTTTTTCTCTGTAAGTTCTTTCTTTCTTTCTTTGTTTTTCTTTCTTTGTTTTTCTTTCTTTCTTTTTTTCTGTAAGTCCTTTTCTTTCTTTCTTTCTTTCTTTCTTTCTTTCTTTCTTTCTTTCTTTTTTCTGTTTTCTTTCTTTGTTTTTCTTTCTTTCTTTTTTTCTGTAAGTCCTTTTCTTTCTTTCTTTCTTTCTTTCTTTCTTTCTTTCTTTCTTTCTTTCTTTCTTTCTTTCTTTTTTCTGTGTTCTTTTCTTTCTTCTTCTGTTCATTCTTTCTCTAATTCTTGTTCTCATCTAATTCTCTAATTGTTTATTCTCTTTCTTTCTTTCTTTCTTTTTTCTGTAAGTTCTTTTTTTTCTTTCTTTCTTTTTTCTGTAAGTTCTTTTCTTTCTTTCCTTCTTTTTTCTGTAAGTTCTTTCTTTTTCTTTCTTTTTTCTGTAAGTTCTTTCTTTTTCTTTCTTTTTTCTGTAAGTTCTTTTCTTTCTTTCTTTCTTTCTTTCTTTCTTTCTTTCTTTCTTTCTTTCTTTTTTCTGTAAGTTTTCTTTCTTTCTTTGTTTTTCTTTCTTTCTTTTTTTCTGTAAGTCCTTTTCTTTCTTTCTTTCTTTCTTTCTTTCTTTCTTTCTTTCTTTCTTTCTTTCTTTCTTTCTTTCTTTCTTTCTGTGTTCTTTTCTTTCTTCTTCTGTTCATTCTTTCTCTAATTCTTGTTCTCATCTAATTCTCTAATTGTTTATTCTCTTTCTTTCTGTCTGTCTTACTTTCTAGCCGCTGACTTCACTGTTTTTTGTTTTGTTTTTCAGTAGCTTCACCGGAGGAGCGAAGGTGGAGGAGAGCAAGCAGGAGAAGGACGATGTCATCAACATTTTCTCAGTCGCCTCGGGTCACTTGTACGAGAGGTTCCTCAGGTAAAGATCAACGCGAATCGCCTCATTGATCTTTTTCACCGTCTATGCTTCTGACTGCGCCCTCAGTAGCAGATGAATTTGGTCAGGACGGGTCAGAGCGCGGGTGGCGCACGTGGTTAGTAGATATTAATACGTTGCTTGAGCGACTGAATTGAGACGATGGCTGACATTTAATAATAAAAACGTTTCTCCTGTTTGGGAAGATTTTCTATTGGTGGTATTTAGACACGTCACGTCTGATTAGTGCTGCCATTTTTCCTCCTGCAGCTTTAAGGTCATGAGCTTTTCTATAGAATGTGACTGCTGGCTAAATTAGCCAAACTCGGCTCAGTCTGCTGGATTTTGGCATTTGGCAAGAAACTGAGGGTTAAGGGCCTTGCTCAAGGGCCCAACAGTGGAAGTTTAGCACTGGCAGAGTGTAAATAATTGGTTTTTTTTGTTAATTATTCATTAAATTTTTTTATTTTCTTGCCGTTTCCATTTTTTCTTTCTTCGTTTTTTCCCTTTTTTTATTTTGTTTTTTTGTTTCATTGTATTTTTTTATGTCTGACTTCATGTCTTTTTTTTTTAAATAAAAATAAAACTAAAATATTAAATGGACCCAGAATAAAAATACAAGATACAATAAGCAAACCCAAACATAATAAAAAAAAATGTCTTTTATCTTTTTTTTCTTTTCTTTTTTTTTCTTTTTTCTCTTTTCTTTTTTCTTTTCTTTTTTCTTTTCTTTTCTCTTTTCCTTTCTTTTTTCTTTTCTTTGTTTCTTTTTTCTTTGTTTCTTTTTTCTTTTCTTTTTTTTCTTTTTTCTTTTCTTTTCTTTTCGTTCCTGTGATAAAGAAAATCTACTGTATGTTTTTTTCCCTCTCAGGATCATGATGCTGTCTGTGCTGAAACACACCAAGACACCAGTGAAGTTCTGGTTCCTGAAGAACTACCTGTCACCCACGTTTAAGGTGTGTATGGACGTGACGAAATGTGGACACCTGATCATGGCCTTGTTTAGCATTAATATGTATTTTGCTTTGCGGTTGTACCAGCCTTATTTTCTGTGAAGGCTTTTGTTAAACCAGGTTTTGGAGTGTGTCTGTGGGAATTAGTGTGGTGTACATAACTGACCTTCCAATTCAGTATACAGCCAATAGTATGTGAACATACAGTTCAATTCTGTTTTTTCCTAACAGAACGCCTTTGGGGTAAATTGAAACATTCGTGTTATAAGGGAAGGCCTGGCTCACAGTTAGTGAGCACAAATCCCCACAGGCACACCCAGAAGAATGTAGGCTCATGTTCTAGCGTCCACATACTTAATGTCTTTTTTTTTCCCCGTTGACAGGAGTTTATTCCGTACATGGCCAAGCAGTACGGCTTCCAGTACGAGCTGGTGCAGTACAAGTGGCCGCGCTGGCTCCACCAGCAGACCGAGAAGCAGCGCATCATCTGGGGCTACAAGATCCTCTTCCTGGACGTCCTCTTCCCCCTCGCTGTGGATAAAATCCTCTTCGTCGATGCCGACCAGGTACGGGCGGCCCTGCATACACACCCCAGTTCAGTTCAGAGTTTTGATGCGTAATTACGGGAAAATTTATGGGTAAAATGTGGTACGTGCAAATATTAGGGCAGATTTTGTGCTGGGAAATGCCACATTTAGGCTCGTTCCCGGTGGAAATGGGTTTGGAATGGAAAGTGGTGTGTTAATGATGCATTTCTGCCCCCTACAGGCTGATCTGGGTAACCTCAAATGTAACTCTAAAGGAAATTTTACTTATTTTTTATTCTATTATTGTTAAAAGCCAGAACAATATTATCAATGTATCTGTAGCCGTCATTATGAGATTTGGCACCTAGGGAAATTCCCTGGAAAAGTTGGGGTCTACATCCATACCCCGCCGGCCTCCCACAGGCAAATTTCGGCACAACCTGTCTGCTTTTTTTCCCTAGTTGGAGGACCCAAATGGGGCATAACTAATTGAATCGTGTTCTCAAAATATTGTTTTTACTATTGTTATTTTTATTATTAGTAGTAGTATAATTACTATTATTATTACTGCTGTTATTATTATAATAATTATTGTTGGTGATATTAATGTTATCATTATTATTATTATTACTATTATTATTATTATTATCATTATCATTATTATTACTATTTTTATTATTAACATTATCATTATTATTATTAACATTATTATTATTAACATTATTATTATTATCATCATTATTATTATTAACATTATTATTATTATTATTATTATTATTACTATTATTATTATTATTATCATTATCATTATTATTACTATTTTTATTATTAACATTATCATTATTATTATTAACATTATTATTATTAACATTATTATTATTATCATTATTATTATTAACATTATTATTATTATTATTATTATTATTATTAACATTATCATTATTATTATTAACATTACTATTTAAATTAACATTATTATTATTATCATTATTAACATTATCATTATTATTATTATTATTATTATTACTAACATTATCATTATTATTATTAACATTACTATTTAAATTAACATTATTATTATTATCATTATCATTATTATTATTACTTTTATTATTATTATTAAAACTATTACTGTTATAGTTGTTATTATTATTAAAATTATTGTTACTATTATCACAATTATTTATTTGTTATTATTTATAATTATTCTTACTCAAATAATAGTAATAATAATAATTTTGTAAATTTTTGTTAATTATGTAAATAATATGTATGTGATTTTAGTCATATTTAAAATATTATTAATAATATTAATAATATAATAAGAATAATAATTAAAAAATAATATCATATAAAATTCACATACAAAATCAGAGCGGTCCGGGTCCTTTCTGTGTGGAGTTTGCATGTTCTCCCCGTGTCTGTGTGGGTTTCCTCCGGGAGCTCCGGTTTCCTCCCACAGTCCAAAGACGTGCAAGTGAGGTGAACTGGAGACGTTAAATATATAATAAATATAAATAATTACGAATGCGCTTCTTTTGTCCTTCCCTCGTTCCAGATTGTACGTACAGACCTGAAGGAGCTGCGCGATTTCGACCTGGAGGGGGCGCCGTACGGCTACACGCCGTTCTGCGAGAGCCGCCGGGAGATGGACGGCTACCGTTTCTGGAAGTCGGGCTACTGGGCCAGTCATCTGGGCAGCCGCAAGTACCACATCAGGTGAAAAAGGGCTTCGATGTGTTCGGCCGGCGCGTTTGTGGGCGGGGTTTATTTTACGCTTCGATACTAGTACTGGGAAAGGTTGAGAGTGGTAAACAATGCGGTCGTGTTCTCATTTGTTGGGTATTTAGTACAATGTGTGGATTGGGACACAGCCGCTCATGACCATGAATAATTTACTCATAATTTACTCATATTAGTGAAGGATGAACTATCACAATCCGCTTCCTAAACCTTTCCTACGTCACACTCACGATCATGATATCACGATTATGGCAGCGGTCACATGATCACATTCCTGAAACACCATTTGACGTCCTTGTCTTGTCTCCGAACCCTGCAGCGCCCTCTATGTGGTGGATCTGAAGAAGTTCAGGAAGATCGCAGCAGGTGACCGGCTCAGAGGCCAGTACCAGGGTCTGAGCCAGGACCCCAACAGCCTGTCCAATCTCGATCAGGTGTGTATGGTCCCAAAGAACTGCTCATGGTGGCACCAGCCTGGTTGGGCGTAACAGTTCGGTTTAATCACTCTCTGTGTCTCTCAGGATCTGCCGAACAACATGATCCATCAGGTGCCCATCAAGTCTCTGCCGCAGGAGTGGCTCTGGTGCGAGACGTGGTGCGACGACGCCTCCAAAACCCGAGCCAAAACCATCGACCTGGTAATGAGTGCACGTTTGATCTTATAATCATGTGGTGAGAAGGTTTCTGGAGGTGTTATCACGGGTTTGACTTGCTCTATTTATGTGCATGTTTATTTACATGTCAGAAGTACTATAAGCTCATGGAGGAAATGTAGAACGGCTGGAGATCGGCAGCACTTGTTGCAAGTGTGGGGAAATGAATGACTTGTTGTTGCTTTGTGACTCTGTGATGCTGCTGGTGTGGATGGAAGGTTATTAGAACATCTGGTTCTATCAGTACTGGTACTTAAACAGCCATCCTGTTTAGTCCTGTTTCTCTTTATATCTGCATATATTTACTTTTACATTTGCAGCATTTAGCAGAAGCTTTTATCCAAAGTGACTTACAATTACTAATGATACAGTTTAAGCTACTAAGGGTTAAGGGCCTTTCTCAAGGGCCCAACAGTGGCAGCTTGATGGTGGTGGGGCTGAACCGTCAACCTTCTGATTACTAGTGCAGTACCTTAACCATTAAACTATTTTTCATTTTTACTGACTAGTTGGTTTACTATTTCAAGCTTGGATTTTGTATGTGAATTTTATATGATATTATTTTGATTATTATTGTTTTTGTTCTTATGATATTATTCATATTATTCTTATTAATATTTCAAATCACATACATATAATTATTTACATTATCAAAATTATTATTACTATTACTTTAGTATCAGTAATTATAAATAATAACCCATAAATAATTGTGATAATAGGAACAGAAATAGTTTTAATAATACTAACAGTAATAATAAAAACAATAACAGCAATAATTTTAATAAATCATAATAACATCAACAATAATTATTCTAATAATACAGCAATAATACTAATAGTAATAATAATAATAATAAAAATAATAATAATATCAATAATAATTATTATAATAATAGTAATAATACTAACAGTAATAATAAAAACAATAACAGCAATAATTTTAATAATAATAATATCAACAATTATTCTAATAATAATACAGCATTAATACTAATAGTAATAATAATAATAATAATAATATCAACAATAATTATTATAAAAATAATAGTATTAATACTATTAGTAATAATAAAAAGTAACAACAGTTAACAATAATGATATAAAAATATTATTTTATATTTTTACAATATTATTTATAATTTTGTTAATAGTAATATTAATAATAATAAGAAAGTCATTACTGTTTATTAGATAAACTAATAAACAGTAATGAACTAATAATACTGTTTATTATATATACATAATTTTTTATTCATGACACATTTTATTTGTGTCTAATTCAGCAAGTAAACAGTAATTCTTTTATAAAATGTGCACATGTTTGTTCCCAGTGTCCCAAATTAAGCATGGCGTGTTAAAACATTTCTACAAGACTACACAGGGCTGGATGGGTCACTGCAGGCCTCTGTTCACAAAACCCCATGATGCTGATGCTGCACTGTGAACCCGTACATGTGTTTTATTATACCAGAACTGATCACTGATCATTCAATTTTATCGAGCCGTACATCAGTGGTTATATTCTGGTGAAATGCGTTATCGTCCTTCATTAATCGGCGCCTGTCTGTTCTGCAGTGCAACAACCCTCAGACGAAGGAGCCCAAGCTCCAGGCGGCGGTGCGGATCGTGGCCGAGTGGTCAGATTACGATCAGGAGATCAAGAGGATCTATAACAAGTTCCTGGAGGAACGGGACAGAGGGGCTCACTCAGGAGAGCAGCAGATACGGACAGAAAACACAGGTAGGATTTCACATCCATCATGTACACGGATCGGCCAAAACATTAGAACCTGTCTGATGTTCTTCTCTCTGGTGTCCGGTGTTTTTCAGATGAGCAGAAGCACGTGGAGCTGTAGGCCGACGCCGTTCAGCAGAAGAACGACCGACTCTGTTTAAAGAGTCGTTCTTTCTTTTCACTCGTTTAAATAAAAGCCTATTTTCCTGGAGCGGGGTCCATGCTGGCGCTGTGAACACTTGAACATAATTCAACCTCTCCTTATGGTTCTGAACGTGATGGGTGTGATGGGTGTGTGACGTGACCACAACTGGACAGGGTCAGATTAAAGCATGAAGGTGTGTGTGTGCGCGTGTGTGCGTGTGTGTGTGTGTGTGTGTGTGTGTGTGTGTGTGTGTGTGTGTGTGTGTGTGTGTGTGTGTGTGTGTGTGTGTGTGTGGTTCGGGTCATTTGGTATCTTTTCAAACGTTATATGGACAAAAGTATTTGGACACCCTTTTAATGATTGGATTCATGCGTTTCAGCCACACTAATCGCTAACAGGTGTGATAAATCATTTAAAGAAAGTAAACTGTACAGCAACAGTTTAGGGAAGGTCCTCTCCTGTTCCAGCATGACTTTGCTCTACTGTATAAAGACGTGAAGAAAAGCTTGGTTTAAATTAAAGAAACCCCAGCGTCCTGCTCGGAGCCCTGACCTCAGCCCCACTCAACAGCTCTGGGATGAACCAGAAAGCCTCAGTTGAGGGTCAGTTGGCTACAAATTCCCACAGATATACTTCAAAGCCTTCTGACTTTAACCAAGGCTTTCTTGACTGACATCAGTGCCCAGCCATACAAATGCTCTTTTGTACTACTGATGGGCTACAAATTCCCACAGACATACTTCAAAGTCCTGTGACTTCAACTAGGCTACAAATTCCCACAGACATACTTCAAAGTCATGTGACTTTAACTAGGGTACTGATGGGGTACAAATTCCCACAGACATACTTCAAAATCTTATGACTTCAACTGGGGTACAAATTCCCACAGACATACTTCAAAGCCTTAATGACTTTAACTAGGCTACAAATTCCCACAGACATACTTCAAAATCCTGTGGATTCAACTAGGCTACAAATTCCCACAGACATACTTCAAAGTCTTGTGACTTCAACTGGGCTACAAATTCCCACAGACATACTTCAAAGTCCTGTGACTTCAACTGGGGTACAAATTCCCACAGACATACTTCAAAGTCCTGTGACTTCAACTGGGGTACAAATTCCCACAGACATACTTCAAAATCTTATGACTTCAACTGGGGTACAAATTCCCACAGACATACTTCAAAGTCCTGTGACTTCAACTGGGGTACAAATTCCCACAGACATACTTCAAAATCTTGTGACTTCAACTGGGGTACAAATTCCCACAGACATACTTCAAAATCTTGTGACTTCAACTGGGGTACAAATTCCCACAGACATACTTCAAAGTCATGTGACTTCAACTGGGGTACAAATTCCCACAGACATACTTCAAAGTCATGTGACTTCAACTGGGGTACAAATTCCCACAGACATACTTCAGTCATGTGACTTCAACTGGGGTACAAATTCCCACAGACATACTTCAAAGTCATGTGACTTCAACTGGGGTACAAATTCCCACAGACAAACTTCAAAGTCCTGTGACTTAAACTGGGGTACAAATTCCCACAGACATACTTCAAAGTTTTGTGACTTCAACTGGGCTACAAATTCCCACAGACATACTTCAAAATCTTAATGACTTCAACTGTGCTACAAATTCCCACAGACATACTTGAAAATCTTATGACTTCAACTGGGGTACAAATTCCCACAGACATACTTCCAAGTCCTGTGACTTCAACTGGGGTACAAATTCCCACAGACATACTTCAAAGTCTTGTGACTTCAACTAGAGTACAAATTCCCACAGACATACTTCAAAGTCCTGTGACTTCAACTGGGGTACAAATTCCCACAGACATACTTCAAAGTCTTGTGACTTCAACTAGGCTACAAATTCCCACAGACATACTTCAAAGTCCTGTGACTTCAACTGGGGTACAAATTCCCACAGACATACTTCAAAGTCCTGTGACTTCAACTGGGGTACAAATTCCCACAGACATACTTCAAAGTCTTGTGACTTCAACTAGGCTACAAATTCCCACAGACATACTTCAAAGTCATGTGACTTCAACTGGGGTACAAATTCCCACAGACATACTTCAAAGTCATGTGACTTCAACTGGGGTACAAATTCCCACAGACATACTTCAAAGTCCTGTGACTTCAACTGGGGTACAAATTCCCACAGACATACTTCAAAGTCTTGTGACTTCAACTGGGGTACAAATTCCCACAGACATACTTCAAAGTCATGTGACTTCAACTGGGGTACAAATTCCCACAGACATACTTCAAAGTCCTGTGACTTCAACTGGGGTACAAATTCCCACAGACATACTTCAAAGTCTTGTGACTTCAACTGGGGTACAAATTCCCACAGACATACTTCAAAATCTTATGACTTCAACTGGGGTACAAATTCCCACAGACATACTTCAAAATCTTATGACTTCAACTGGGGTACAAATTCCCACAGACATACTTCAAAATCTTATGACTTCAACTGGGGTACAAATTCCCACAGACATACTTCAAAATCCTGTGACTTCAACTGGGGTACAAATTCCCACAGACATACTTCAAAGTCCTGTGACTTCAACTGGGGTACAAATTCCCACAGACATACTTGAAAATCTTATGACTTCAACTGGGGTACAAATTCCCACAGACATACTTCAAAGTCCTGTGACTTCAACTGGGCTACAAATTCCCACAGACATACTTCAAAGTCTTGTGACTTCAACTAGAGTACAAATTCCCACAGACATACTTCAAAGTCCTGTGACTTCAACTGGGGTACAAATTCCCACAGACATACTTCAAAGTCATGTGACTTCAACTGGGGTACAAATTCCCACAGACATACTTCAAAGTCATGTGACTTCAACTGGGGTACAAATTCCCACAGACATACTTCAAAGTTTTGTGACTTCAACTGGGCTACAAATTCCCACAGACATACTTCAAAATCTTAATGACTTCAACTGTGCTACAAATTCCCACAGACATACTTGAAAATCTTATGACTTCAACTGGGGTATAAATTCCCACAGACATACTTCCAAGTCCTGTGACTTCAACTGGGGTACAAATTCCCACAGACATACTTCAAAGTCATGTGACTTCAACTGGGGTACAAATTCCCACAGACAAACTTCAAAGTCCTGTGACTTAAACTGGGGTACAAATTCCCACAGACATACTTCAAAGTTTTGTGACTTCAACTGGGGTACAAATTCCCACAGACATACTTCAAAGTCATGTGACTTCAACTGGGGTACAAATTCCCACAGACATACTTCAAAGTCTTGTGACTTCAACTGGGGTACAAATTCCCACAGACATACTTCAAAATCTTATGACTTCAACTGGGGTACAAATTCCCACAGACATACTTCAAAATCTTATGACTTCAACTGGGGTACAAATTCCCACAGACATACTTCAAAATCTTATGACTTCAACTGGGGTACAAATTCCCACAGACATACTTCAAAATCCTGTGACTTCAACTGGGGTACAAATTCCCACAGACATACTTCAAAGTCCTGTGACTTCAACTGGGGTACAAATTCCCACAGACATACTTGAAAATCTTATGACTTCAACTGGGGTACAAATTCCCACAGACATACTTCAAAGTCCTGTGACTTCAACTGGGCTACAAATTCCCACAGACATACTTCAAAGTCTTGTGACTTCAACTAGAGTACAAATTCCCACAGACATACTTCAAAGTCCTGTGACTTCAACTGGGGTACAAATTCCCACAGACATACTTCAAAGTCCTGTGACTTCAACTGGGCTACAAATTCCCACAGACATACTTCAAAGTCATGTGACTTCAACTCAGGCTTTCTTGATGCTCTTTTGTACTACTGATGGGCTACAAATTCCCACAGACATACTTCAAAATCTGTGCAGAAACCCTTCTCAGCAGACCGGCTGTTGTTTTAGCTGAAAAGATCACATAGCCGTCGCTCTGTTTTAACAGCATTTGATATTTAATTCACGCTCAGGTGTCCGAATACTTTTGACCACATAGTGTAACTGGTAATGTGTCTGATTTTATACTTCTTGTTGTTGTTTTTTCCACTTTATGGAATGAAATAATAATAATAATAAATAAGTCTGATTGGCTACAACAGAATGTTGACGTTTAATAGCGACTCTGAAGACATTTACATGACCTTCACACGCGCGCAAGTGAGTCGTAAGAATAAGTGAGTGATTCAGGGAGTCATTGAGTCATAAAAATAAGGGTCATTCAATGAGTGATTCATTTACATTTACATTTTCAGCATTTAGCAGACGCTTTTATCCAAAGCGACTTACACAATGAGCAATTGAGTATTAAGGGCCTTGCTCAGGGACCCAACAGTGGCAACTTGGTGGTAAGCGGGGCTTGAACCGGGAACCTTCTGTTTACTAGTCCAGTACCTTAACCACTAAGCTATCACTGGCCGATGATGTAATGATTCAGGGAGTCATTACAAATCATAACAAATTCCCACAGACATACTTCAAAGTCGTGTGACTTCAACCGAGCTTAATAAGAAAGTCATTCATTGAGTCGTAAGAATTAGTGATTCAGAGAGTGATTCAGGGAGTCATTGAGTCGTAAAAATAAGTATAAGTAAGTGATTCAGGGAGTCACTGAGTCATAAAAATAAGTAAAAGTAAGTGATTCAATGATTCAGGGAGTCATTAAGTGAGTCGTAGGAATAAGTAAGTGATTCAATGATTCAGGGAGTCATTAAGTGAGTCGTAAGAATAAGTGAGTGATTCAGTTATTCAAGGAATCATTAAGTGAGTCGTAAGAATAAATGAGTGATTCAATTAGTGATTCAGTGAGTCATTAAGTGAGTGATTAGATGATACAGCGAGTCACTAAGTGAGTCGTAAGAATAAGTGAGTGATTCAGGGAGTGATTCAGGGAGTCATTTAATGAGTCAATCATCAAGTCATTGTGGGTGATGGGATTGATGCCTTGCCCAGGTTGCTTTCCTGACTTGTGGCCAGTGTTTCTAGGTAGGCATCTGACCCACAGCGACCCTGATCAGGTTGAAACAGTTATTAAAGATGAAGGAATCAGATTGTCCATGCAAATAAACGACTCTTTGAAGGCTTTCACAATACTAATAGTAAAAGTAATAATAACATCATGGAACATTTTTGGTCACTGGTCCCTAAAGCACATCATTTGGCCAAAACTGCATGGACGCCCCTTCTAATTTTTACATGACTGCTCAATGCCCGTAAATAAGGGGTACATGTGAAGAAAATCAGATGACCTGAAGGTTATTAAACAATTTAGGGATGTTGAATGAATCGGAATGTTGATTGTGAGCCGGGCCTCATCGTCCAGCCCGAATGCTCTTGGTCATATATTGTTTTGTATGTGGTTTGAGTGTGTTCTGGTTTAATTTTAAGATAAATACAGTGGAAGTTAAGGTTAATCACGGGCACTGAAGTGTTGGTTTTTATTGCTTTGGGATCCTCCTCACTGTCAGACATGGAGTGATGTCGTTTCATGATTTGATTTTGGATTAATTGTGGGATTAATTGAGGGATTAATTGTGAAATGTTGGAATGGTTTTAATAAATAAAATGTAATAAATCTCATTCACGTGGTCTGCTTCAGGGTTTCCATTGTAATCCGGGTGTAAGGCATTTGTGTGCCGCATGAGGGCGCCACCCACCATCATTTCTGTTCCTGCCTGCTGCTTGAGCGATATTTTTATAGCAAAGCCATTTTAATAACCCAAAAATCACCATCATTTATTTGATTTGCATTTCCAATTGTGCAGCAAGAGGTTAGGGAAGGCCCTTGTGCACAAAGCAAAGCTCTATAAAGACTACAGCTAAGATGAACAACCATAATGAACCAACATAAGTGTGCAGTCATACAAGTCATCTGCTGTCACAAATCCCCACAGACATACTTCCAATTCTTTTGTGAGAAGCCTTCTGAGCCGAAAGGATCACACAGAGGTCACTCGTGGTCAGGTGACGTTCAGTGAGTCATAAGAATAAGCGTGATTTAATAAATGATTCAGGGAGTCATTAAGTGAGTCGTAAGAATAAATGAGTGATTCAGTGAGTGATTCAATTAATGATTTAGAGAGTCATTGAGTGAGTCATAAAAATAAGAGTGATTTAATGAATGATTCAGTGATGCAGGGAGTCATTAAGTGAGTCGTAAGAATAAGTGAGTGACTCAATGAGTGATTCATGAAGTCATTAAGTGATTCAGTGAGTGATTCAGTGGTTCAGGAAGGCATTAAGTGAGTCGTAAGAATAAGTGAGTGATTCAGTGCGTGATTCAATTAGTGATTCAGGGAGTCATTAAGTGAGTCGTGAGAATAAGTGAGTGACTCAATGAGTGATTCAGGAAGTCATTAAGTGATTCAATGAGTGATTCAGGGAGTCATTAAGTGAGTCGTAAGAATAAGTGAGTGATTCTGTGAGTGATTCAATTAGTGATTCAGGGAGTCATTAAGTGAGTCGTATGAATAAGGGAGTGACTCAGTGAGTGATTCAGGAAGTCATTAAGTGATTTAGTGAGTGATTCAGTGATTCAGGGAGTCATTAATTGAGTCGTAAAGAATAAGTGAGTAATTCAGTGCGTGATTCAATTAGTGATTCAGGGAGTCATTAAGTGAGTCGTAAGAATAAGTGAGTGACTCAATGAGTGATTCAGGAAGTCATTAAGTGATTCAATGAGTGATTCAGTGATTCAGGGAGTCATTAAGTGAGTCGTAAGAATAAGTGAGTGATTCTGTGAGTGATTCAATTAGTGATTCAGGGAGTCTATAAGTTAGTCGTATGAATAAGGGAGTGACTCAGTGAGTGATTCAGGAAGTCATTAAGTGATTCAATGAGTGATTCAGGGAGTCATTAAGTGAGTCGTAAAGAATAAGTGAGTAATTCAGTGCGTGATTCAATTAGTGATTCAGGGAGTCATTAAGTGAGTCGTAAGAATAAGTGAGTGACTCATTGAGTGATTCAATTAGTAATTCAGTGATTTAGGAAGTCATTAAGTGAGTCGTAAGATTAAGTGAGTGAGTCAATAAGTGATTCAGGGAGTCATTAAGTAAGTCGTAAGAATCCCCACAGACATACTTTGAATTCTTGTGAGAAGCCTTCTGAGCTGAAAGGATCACACAGAGGTCACTCGTGGTCAGGTGTCTAAATACTTTTGGTCATGTAGTGCGGGTGTAAACAAACAAGCTGCTCCAGCTGGTTAGAAGATGGTTAGAAAGTTATTCCATCAAAAGCTGCATCGTTTGTTAAATCTGATGCATATACTGCACTATATGGTGTACTGAATGGTCAAAAGTATGTGGACACCTCTTCTTCATTTCAATGCAAGTCAAAGCCACCGCTAGGGAAACACATTCCACCCGTTCTTAAGCGCTAGGATCTAGATTTTCATGTCCTTCCACCTCTACAGTCGTTAGCGAGTCCCGGCCCTGATGTCGTCGGCGAATCCCTGGGCGGATGGTCCCGCGCGGTAACGCCTCATTAGCTAAGAAACGCCTCGCCGGAACGTTAGCGACCTGAGAGCTGATTGAATTTTTGGGAAGCGGCCGTAAAAGAAGGGGCGAGAAGTTCGTCCGTGTCGCCTCTCGGAGGCCGAACGAGGTTCATTTACATGTAGATCGTTTTCTCCTCTCATCCTCTAACTGTATAGTTACCATGACAACACCGCCTCCGTTCCTCTCTGTACGTTAGAGGCGGGCCGGACGTCCCCGTCTTCATTCTGATTCTTCTTGCCTCGTTTTATTTTTTGAATGAATTTATATGGAAATGAGTTTGTGCCGTCTGTCTTCGCCCGGTCCGTCCTCTATTCCTCAACCAAATAAAAACTACAAACTACCCTACAGCCAAGCCGGCTCACATCTCAGTTCCGATTCATCCCAATGTTGCTGAGGTCAGAGCTGTGTGCCAAGTACCTCCAAGTCATGTCTTTTTTTTCCCCAATGAATGAGGCACAAATTCCAGCAGACGCACTCAAGAAGCTTGTACTTATGGCTGTGTAGAAGCACTTTGTAGTTCTACAATTACTGACTGTAGTCCATCTGTTTCTCGCATGCTTTGTTAGCCCCCTTTCACCCTGTTCTTCAATGGTCAGGACCCCCACAGGACCACCACAGAGCAGGTATTATTTAGGTGGTGGATCATTCTCAGCACTGCAGTGACACTGACATGGTGCTGGTGTGTTAGTGTGTGTTGTGCTGGTATGAGTGGATCAGACACAGCAGTGCTGCTGGAGTTTTTAAATACCGCGTCCACTCACTGTCCACTCTATTAGACACTCCTACCTAGTTGGTCCACCTTGTAGATGTAAAGTCAGAGACGATCGCTCATCTATTGCTGCTGTTTGAGTCGGTCATCTTCTAGACCTTCATCAGTGGTCACAGGACGCTGCCCACGGGACGCTGTTGGCTGGATATTTTTGGTTGGTGGACTATTCTCAGTCCAGCAGGGACAGTGAGGTGTTTAAAAACTCCAGCAGCGCTGCTGTGTCTGATCCACTCATACCAGCACAACACACACTAACACACCACCACCATGTCAGTGTCACTGCAGTGCTGAGAATGATCCACCACCTAAATAATAGCTGCTCTGTGGTGGTCCTGTGGGGGTCCTGACCATTGAAGAACAGGGTGAAAGGAGGTAACAAAGCATGTAGAGAAACAGATGGACTACAGTCAGTAATTGTAAAACTACAAGGTGCTTCTATATGGTAAGTGGAGCTGATAACATGGACAGTGAGTGTAGAAACCAGGAGGTGGTTGTAGAAATCCTGAACAATGTAGAAAAGGAAGAGGATGGCTCCATCTCTCTCCAAGACACCATCTCTCGGACGTTAAGTGTGTGTGTGTGTGTGTGTGTGTGTGTGTGTGTTCTAGACTCCGTCTGTCTCTCTCGGTCCAGATGGCAGCGGTCAGCCATCGCTAGCCGTCTCACATCTCAGTTCCGATTCCAGCTCCACACCAAACTCTAAAAATGAGGCACAAATTCCCGCAGACGCACTCAAAAAGCTTGTACGTATGGCTGTGTAGCGTGTGTGTTCCAATAATTCAGTCTTAAAGGAAGAGGATGGCTCCTGTTGCCGGGTAAGACACCGTCTCTCGGACGTTAAGTGTGTGTGTGTGTGTTCGAGACGCCGTCTGTCTCTCTCGGTCCAGATGGCAGCGGTCAGCCATCGCTCACTCAGCGGACAGATGAAACGAAGCGCTGATAATAATGACCAATGGGCACATCTGCCACCTCCCTCACTCTCCGTCCCTCTGGTTTGGCCCCTGGCGCGGCTTTGATCTCATCTCGCCAGACCGGGGAGACTCCTGGTGCCACCTGTGCCCAGCGCCTGGCAACACAGTGGGAAGGACGGGACAAAATAAAGAGAGTTAATGAAACTCAAGGGTTCGGGTTCTGTGCCAGCTGGACCGCTGATGATCCGATGATGTGATTTTTATGGCGCTCATGGTGATGATTTTATTCCTGAAGTTCTCAGGGAGCAAAATGACCCAAATCCTGATGGGTAAAAGCTACAGAGACGCACCAACCGTCTTAAAACGTCCCTGGTGGTCCAACTGACTGTAATCCACAAGTGAAAGCGAACCGAACCACAAATCGTCCCCCGGAATCTCAGTACGAATCTGGCAGTCACTTAATATGGGTTGCAGGCCGACCTGAAAGCAGCAGGAACAACAGTCATACAGTGAGCACCCGGCAACAAGCTGCTCTGCAAGCATTTCGGTTCCGACATCTCCTAGAAAGAGGGACGTCTGATCCCAAGAACGCCGAGCACAGTGAAGTGATATTATGATATAAAGCTACAAAAAGACGGAACCCAAACATGAAGACCGAATTGTTTTTGAGAGTTTTGAGGACATCTAGTCTTCTTTGAGGATCGTACAACCTAAAACCTCCAACGTTATATACCTGCATGACCGATAGATGGGAAGGATGATCCTAAACGAGCTTATATTGATGTGTCCACATACTTTTGACCAGAATTCACTGACTTCATGTCTTTAAGTTCTGGGTTCTTTCTTGCCAGACCCTTCTCAACCCGAGCCTTCAAATTAGCCATTCTACAGTTCTGAGGGACGGTCTGACCTAGGTAGTGTGGCTGTAGTTTCACATCTTCACTCTTCATTTCCAAGCCAATTTAAACGTGTCGTCTGTGTGATGTTGTGGGTATACGATCACTGAGAACACACTCGCCCATCTCATTTTTAACGGACCCCGCTGCCCAGATGATGTGTGGGTGGATTATGCTCAGATTATGCTCGCGCTGAGTTGTTGTTGGGATTTCTCAATCCTGAAAAGCTTCTTGGCCACTTTTTTTAAAGAACACAAGCCCAGTGAGCGCTAGTTCTAGGTGGTACCCATAGGTGTACCTCATAAAGTGCTCGATGGGTGTATGTAGAGGGTTCACAAGCCCCCCCCCCCCCCCCCCCCCCCAAAAAAAACCCCCAACAAAACACAACCCCCCCCCATCCCTACAAATTAAAATAAGGCCGTACCAGTAACAAACCCTCCAGTACCAGTAACAGACCCTCCAGTACCAGTAACAGACCCTCCAGTACCAGTAACAGACCCTCCAGTACAGTAACAGAACCTCCAGTACCAGTAACAGACCCTCCAAGACAGTAACAGACCCTCCAGTACCAGTAACAGACCCTCCAAGACAGTAACAGACCCTCCAGTACCAGTAACAGACCCTCCAGTACAGTAACAGACCCTCCAGTACAGTAACAGACCCTCCAGTACCAGTAACAGACCCTCCAGTACCAGTAACAGACCATCCAGTACCAGTAACAGACCCTCCAGTACAGTAACAGACCCTCCAGTACCAGACCCTCCAGTACCAGTAACAGACCCTCCAGTACAGTAACAGACCCTCCAGTACAGTAACAGACCCTCCAGTACCAGACCCTCCAGTACAGTAACAGACCCTCCAGTACCAGTTACAGACCCTCCAGTACAGTAACAGACCCTCCAGTACAGTACCAGACCCTCCAGTACCAAACCCTCCAGTACAGTACCAGACCCTCCAGTACCAGTAACAGACCCTCCAGTACAGTAACAGACCCTCTAGTACCAGTAACAGACCCTCCAGTACCAGTAACAGACCCTCCAGTACAGTAACAGACCCTCAAGTACAGTAACAGACCCTCCAGTACCAGTAACAGACCCTCCAGTACCAGACCCTCCAGTACAGTAACAGATCCTCCAGTACAGTAACAGACCCTCCAGTACCAGACCCTCCAGTACCAGTACCAGACCCTCCAGTACAGTAACAGACCCTCCAGTACCAGACCCTCCAGTACCAGTAACAGACCCTCCAGTACAGTAACAGACCCTCCAGTACAGTAACAGACCCTCCAGTACCAGTAACAGACCCTCCAGTACAGTAACAGACCCTCCAGTACCAGACTGTAACTGTACACTGTCTCAGTACTGTAAGTCACTTTTAAATGTAAACATGTTCTGTGCTCTGGTGTTTGGCATCAGAATTGATGTTACACACCAGGTGGCGCTGTTTCTCTAAAGCATCGTTCTGATCGTTTCTGTCTCCCAGTGAAAACATTCGTTTATTAATTCATCTTCAGTCAGCACTCCATCCTGGTCATGGTTGTGGTGGGTCTGGTGCCACCTCAAACCACAGCCACAACCACTACAAATGCTACATGCTACACATTCATCACAGGGCTCTTATTCACACTCACTGGCATTTTGAAGACGTCGCTCCGACTCCTGGCATGCTTGTAGTGAGGAAATGTGAGGACATTGGACTACCTGGTGGAAACCCTCCTGAACCCGGATAAACACAGGATTCGAACCCAGGTTCCCAAGATTGATGTTGATATGCAACAACATATTATTTTTATTATTATCAGCATTTTTTTTATTATTATTATTATTTTTTTTTGTTGTAATTTTTATTATTATCAGAATTTATTTTATAATTTTATTATAATTTTATTATTATTATTATTTTATTATTATTATTATTATTATTATTATAAATGTTACTATTATTATTATTATTACTACTATTATTATTATCAGCATTTATATTATTATTATTATTATGATTATTATAATTATTATTATTACTATTATTATTATTATTATTATTATCAGCATTTATATTATTAATATTATTATCATCAGCATTTAAATTATTGTTATTATTATTATTATTATCAGCATTTATAATATTAATATTATTATGATTATTATTATTATTACCATTATTATTATTATTATTACTATCATTATTATTATTATTATTATTATTATTATTACTATTATTATTATTATTATTATAATCAGCATTTATATTATTAATATTATTATGATTATTATTATTATTACTATTATTATTATTACTATCATTATTATTATTATTATTATTATTATTACTATTATTACTATTATTATTATCAGCATTTATATTGTTATTTTTATCATTATTATTATCAGCATTTATATTTTTATTATTATGATGATGATGATTATTATTATTATTTCTTAAGGGTTCTGTGCAGGCTGTACATATTTTCATTTTATTTAACTGATTTAATACAACGAAACACCTGAACTCAATAATTAGGATGGTGTCCAGATACTTTTGGTCAGAAATAACCTGCTACGTGAAGGACAAACTTTTACTTATTGGCTTTCCAGTAAAGTGTCAGACCGAAGGCAGCAGCGACTGCGCCCGTGCAGACTTGTTGTCGTTCTGTAATTAAAGCGCGTCGCGGGACGCCAGCGGTGCATCTGCTTTGCAAAAATCTGATTATTATTGATTGGCAGCTTCTAAAAGCCGCCATCATTGATTACCACTGGAGGTGTGTGACATTGTAAACAGGCTCAGCAGGTGATCGCTGCCCTTCAACTTGGATTTAACGTTGAATAAAAAGGCTTAGCGTGAATTAGCAATCAGCACCATCCCATCCAAACAAATCACCGGGGCCGGGCCCCCGGTGCGTCAGCTCTCCCGAGAGCGGGTCGATATCCTAACGTGGGCGTCGCCGTGTGTTTGCACGCTCCGTTTTCACCGTTTTCATCCTCACGTGCGGCCTAATGACTCCCTCTGTTCGACTGGACACACAAACGCTCAAACTGTACAAGAACAGATAAATAATTTGGATTTTTTTCTCCAGACGCTCGTCTCTATTCTGTCTGGAGCACGGGCGATCATGGCGAATAGAAAATTCACCCTCCTTTAATTCTATAACAGATAATTCTATAATCTACAACTTCTGTAAACAAACCAATTCAGGACACAAGTGGCGCAGTGTGAGTTCAAATCTCAGCTCCCTATAGGGACCACGATTGCTGGAGGGGATTATTATTATTAATAATAATAATAATAATAATAATAATAATAATAACATAAATGCTGATAATAATAATAATAATAATAATTAATAACAATAATAATAATAAGAATAATAAGAATATTAACATAAATGCTTATAATAACAACAATAATAATAATAATTAATAATAATGAGAATAATAATAACATAAATGCTTATAATAATAATAATAATAATGATGATGATAATAATAATAATAATAATAATAATAATAACATTAATGCTTATGATAATAATAATAATAACATAAATGCTGATGATAATAATAATAATTATTATTATAATAAAAATAAATGCTGATAATAATAATAATAATAATAATAATAAAATAAATGCTGATAATAATAATAATAATAATAATAATAAAAATAAATGCTGATTAATAATAATAATAATAATAATAATAATAATAATAATAATAATAATAATAATAATAATAATAATAACAGGGATCAGTGCGAGACTCTCCGTACGCGATACGGCTCTCCATATGAACCCGCCTCATGCAGGTAAAAAGTAGTGGTCGGTCAAGGTTCGCAAAGTCCATAAAGGCGACTGATGATCCTACACAGCAAAAGTGTTGCTGCAACACCTGAACTCGATCGTTAAAAAAGGTGTCCACATATTTTTGACCGTATGTAACAGTGTGTTCTGTAATCCCTCCTCACGTTCAGACCGAGCGCTCGGCGTAAACGTTTCAGTGTTGATTAGCTGTCGCTTGTTGACGTCTCTTTCCAGGCAGGAAACATTTGACTAATCACACGTTCGCTCCTGATTTCCCTGACGGCCGCTCCGTCTCTTTATTTTTCGCTCCTCTGAGACAAATGTTATGATGATTTAAAAGTCGTCCGGTGGAAACGTAGCAGCTCGGCACTCCAGGCTTTAATCTTTATTTATCGCTTCTTTTTAGAGCTGGTTTTTCAGCTCGAGCGGAGTTGATGGATTTATGGATTTATTTATTTTTGGTGGATGGTTTGATTGGCACGACCTGAAGTATAAAGACAGATGTTTTGTTTTCTTGTGTGATTTATATTTTATTATTTTTTTTATGTATTTTAACTAGGGCTGTCAAACGATTAAAATTTTTAATCGCGATTAATCTCAGAATTTCATATAGTTAATCGCGATTAATCGCATTAAAAAAAATCTGTGTAAATGTTATAGAAAACAAGGATTTTTAAGTGAAATGTTACAATTAAAATGGTGAACACATTTTTACGGTGGCCGAGAAGTGCAAAACAAATTTACATTTCAGAAAACAAAATTACAAAAAAACAAAAACAAATTTACAACAAAAGCAAAAACAAATTTACAAGTGCTCGGGTACCCAGTGTTTGTAAATTTGTTTTGGCATATGTAAAAGTGTTTCAGCACTTGTAAATTTATTTTCGGCATATGTAATTTTGTTTTCTAAAATGTATATTTGTTTTGCACTTCCCGGCCGCACATATTTGACGGAAAAGGCAGGGACAATAAACCGGAAGTGCGTGTTGCTTACCTGCTGTCAATCAAACTGTTTCTCAGCGATAAAGTGAACGGAGTTTGTGATGGTGACGATAAACAAGGTTTTGTCTAGTTTGTGGAAATCATTTTATCCAGTTGACCCGCTATTGTTTTTCTTGTGGAAAGTTTTGTGCAGATGTTTAGACGTGGCGTGTGCATCTCTATCTACCGTCCGCTCTTCTAAACATCTAAGGAATTCCCACAAGAACAACAAAAGCGAAATAATGAAAATAATTAACACAAAATGGACAAAACATTGTTTATTAGGGACGGAACATTTGATACCGAGGCTTTAAAGCTTGTTTCACTTTTGTAACACTGGACTCAGTGTATCGGAGCTTATATTAAAGCAGCATGTGCGGGACTGATGAAGCTTTGTGCTGTGTTTTATCTCACTCACTATATAAGAGACAATCAAACCAGGGTTACCCACCGTCCTGTAACATCACAATCCTTCTTTATCTGGAGACTAAACACCGCGTTCAGTACTGAACTGATACAGGACGCTTTGTTCTGTATTTTTATCAATGGGAGACTGAGGGAATTATATTAAGTAGTGTTCACTTTTATTCTTAGTAACGGTGTGTGTGCGCTGGTTATAGCAGCAGGGGGGGACCTTACACAGTCATGAGAACAAAGGTTTTATTTATGGTGTTTAACATTTATTATTTTCATTCTTTATAATAATAAGTCAGAACCATATTTTAGGCAAAACAACGCACTCCGCCCACTGTGCTACACATACAGCGGTTTATTAAACAGGTTATGTCACGTTACTAAGAATAAAAGTGAACACTATTTAATACAATGAATTAAGCAGCAGTTTCCTTCTGTTTCATACACCACACCGTCTCCCATTGATAAAAATACGGAACAAAGCGTCCTGTATCAGTTCAGTACTGAACGCGGTGTTTAGTCTCCAGATAAAGAAGGATTCTGTATGTTACAGGACGGTGGGTAACCCTGGTTTGATTGTCTCTTATATAGTGAGTGAGATAAAACACAGCACAAAGCTTCATCAGTCCCGCACATGCTGCTTTAATATAAGCTCCGATACACTGAGTCCAGTGTTACAAAAGTGAAACAAGCTTTAAAGCCTCGGTATCAAATGTTCCGTCCCTAATAAACAATGTTTTGTCCATTTTGTGTTAATTATTTTCATTATTTCGCTTTTGTTGTTCTTGTGGGAATTCCTTAGATGTTTAGAAGAGCGGACGGTAGATAGAGATGCACACGCCACGTCTAAACATCTGCACAAAACTTTCCACAAGAAAAACAATAGCGGGTCAACTGGATAAAATGATTTCCACAAACTAGACAAAACCTTGTTTATCGTCACCATCACAAACTCCGTTCACTTTATCGCTGAGAAACAGTTTGATTGACAGCAGGTAAGCAACACGCACTTCCGGTTTATTGTCCCTGCCTTTTCCGTCAAATATGTGCGGCCGGGAAGTGCAAAACAAATATACATTTTAGAAAACAAAATTACATATGCCGAAAATAAATTTACAAGTGCTGAAACACTTTTACATATGCCAAAACAAATTTACAAACACTGGGTACCCGAGCACTTGTAAATTTGTTTTTGCTTTTGTTGTAAATTTGTTTTTGTTTTTTTGTAATTTTGTTTTCTGAAATGTAAATTTGTTTTGCACTTCTCGGCCACCGTACATTTTATGCTAAATGTACTGATGTTAAAAACTGCTGGGACAAGAGAAAACTGTAAGGGAGTTTATTCACTCACATACTAGGCAGTAAATGTCAGATTGTAGGTTAGAATTTCTCCATCAGCAAACATTGTAGATCAGCGGTGCTTTAGGTGGGATAAGGCGTAGTTATTGTATCAGACTTGTCTGTGGTTGTATCGTGACGATGGTTTGATGGACGTTTCTACACGAAGTGAGTGTGTTTTGACCCTTTGGGGCTTCCATAGTTCATGAACTAACGTGCTCGACTCAGCTTTCCGGTATTCGGTACAGAAGAAAAAGTTAATTAAGTGTAATAAAGTGTTCTGCTCCCGACAACTTGTGAATATAGCGTGTATTTATTTCTTTATTATGCAAGTGCATCACTACCACGATCGGTTACATTATGTTAACAAACCGCAAATGAAAAACGGTGGCAAGTCCGACATTAAAACGTTTGTTCTACCAGTCAAGTGTCAACATGAACTAGAATTTGCGTTAATGGCACTAATTTTTTTAATCGCGTTAAATTGAGGTCGCGTTAATGCGTTATTATCGCGTTAACTTCGACAGCCCTAATTTTAACTTTACTAAATAATAATAAAAACAAATAATAATTCAAAACCGTAAAACTAGAAAAAATAGAAATTAAACAAATAAAAAAACATTTTGTTCTCATTTTATTTTATTTATTTATGAGACAGATGTTTTTTATTTTAATTTATTATTAGTAATTATTATTTTTTAAAATAATCACACAGCCGCTCAGGTGTCGCAGCGGTAAAATACGCTAGCACACCAGAGCTGGGATTTCTAATACATCGTATTGAATCTCAGCTCTGCTATCCGGCTGGGCTGGGAGGCCACATGAACAACGTTTGGTTGTTCACAGGATGGGACAAGCCGGACCAGGGTTCCTCATAACTGGAGCAATTACGACCTCTGCTGGCTGGTTGATATTGCCTGCACAGAGTCGAGGAATAATGCTGATCAGGGTGAGGCTCTCTGTACACAAGGCTGATCCGTATATGAACTTGCCTCATGCAGGTGAAAAGTTTGTTTGTTTTTTAGAATTTTAACGTCATGTTTTACACTTTTGGTTACATTCATGACAGGAACGGTCAAACACAGTCTTGGACAATTTTGTGTCTCCAGTTCACCTCACTTGCACATCTTAGGACTGTGGGAGGAAACCGGAGCACCCGGAGGAAACCCACGCAGACACGGGGTTAAATATGCACACTCCACACAGAAAGGACCCGGACCGCCCCACCTGGGGTTCGAACCCAGGACCTTCTTGCTGTGAGGTGACAGTGCTACCCACCGAGCCACCGTGCCACCCGCAGATGAAAAGAGGTAGTCTGTACTTCACACGTGTCGGAGGGGGAGTGTGTCAGTTCGCTCTCCTCAATCGGGGCGGGGGTCAGCATGAGTAGAGAGTGAGCAGGATGCAATTAGGTAAAAATTGGACGTGTAAAATGGGAGAAAAGGCATTAAAAATTATTAAAAATTATTTGCAATCTTAAACAAGAAATGGTTTTTTTTTAGCTAATCGACAATTTTCTTTTGAAATTTGGCACATTGTGGTGAGCAACGACCCATCTACGTGTAATATTTACAAAATTGAGATGGTTGGCCAGTACATTGGGACTTTTTGAACGTTTGTCAGGTAAATAAAGGTTCAAGAGCAGAAACAAATCACAGATTCTTGTTTTCATTACATCTAGCGGCATGTCCCAACAGCACCCATCATTTTAAATAAAGATTAAATACCTGTGGTGCTTGAACTCGTCCTCCCGGCTGTAAACAGACCGCCGCTGGTATTTTACTCCCATCACATGATCCGGTGTCATCTCTAAAAGGCTGAACGTTCATTTTATTCACAGATCCTGAGTTTTGGTGGCATCTGACAGTGCTGGAACCGCTCCAAGTGTTTGGGTTCTCATAAGCCAACAGCTGAAGCCCTGGACTGTGAGATGCTGCAGATGGGCCCCGATCAGAATTTAATTAGATCTGTGGTGTGATTTGGCAAATACAGACACATCAGACCTTAACAAACAGAACGACTCGGGTTCAGCGGTGAGAGTCACACTAATGAAAGTTTAATACATATGTGGGGTTCAGGAGGTGTGGAGTGTTTTTCAACTCTTGGTGCTACCGACCTAGCCGGGCTTTAACAGACACAGTTGAGGTCAGGGCTCTGTGTGTGAGTTCCTCCACACCAACTAGTCCAACCTTGTCTTTATAGACCTTATACAGCCTAACTAGTCCAAGAAATCGGCCTTCCCCAAACTGCTTTACCCCATACTTGAGTTCAGGGCTCTGTGTGTCTTTATACAACAGTTAGTTCCGACCTTACAATCTGATTGGTTGAGAAGCGTTCTAACCGTGCTGATATTCGTGATAACAGCGCGGCCTTTTCACACCACAACTGTATTACTCCGCTGACGCGTTGCCAGTAACGACAAGTTTCATGCACACAAACGCGCACGCAGGCGACACAGCCTTTAATCCCGATCGCGTTTTAAATCCGCGATCTGATACACAATCTAGCGCACTGTGTAGGGAACATAAATCCGCGATCTGATACACAATCTAGTGCACTATGTAGGGAACATAAATCCGCGATCTGATACACAATCTAGTGCACTATATAGGGAACTTTAATGTGTTTGTAACGCGAACAGTTAGCTTAATAGCCCAGTTAGCAGCTCCTAAGAGTTCTGTTATCACCCATAATCCTTTGGTGTGTGTGAGAGGTTTTTTATTTCTTTTTTTCCCTTCGGAGGTTCTTGCTTTTTTCTTCTTGTTGCTCTTACCTCCCTGAAATGAGTTTTTGCAACTTTATATTCGTTGTGGAACTACTTTTTGGCGGAAGGTATTGTCAATATTAAAGCATATTTAATATGAAATTCAGGGCTTCTTTGATTTATTTTCTTTCTTTATTTTGTAAAAACTGTTGTATAAAAGCAATAGAACACTTGAGGTTGTGTGTTATCACGAATAACATCACGGCTGTGATGATCTACACACTCCCTCTCGTGTTCTATTGCTTAATTATAGACCTCTCACAGTCTAACTGGACATTCCCCAAACTGTT
This sequence comes from Trichomycterus rosablanca, assembly GCF_030014385.1. Taxonomy (NCBI): domain Eukaryota; kingdom Metazoa; phylum Chordata; class Actinopteri; order Siluriformes; family Trichomycteridae; genus Trichomycterus; species Trichomycterus rosablanca. Next base: position 2,781,365 of record NC_085991.1, on the reverse strand, counting down.
TAATGTGTATATGGGATTTGGGAGGTGCAAAGTGTTTTCTGTTTTCACTGTCTACACTCTAGGCTCTCTGTGCTACCGACCTTGCCAGGCTCAAACAGACACCGTTCCGCCGTTCCGCTCAGGACTTTATACAGTCTAACTGGACCAGAAAATCGACCTTCCCCAAACTGTTTAATGTGTATTTAGGATTGGAAAGGTGCAGAGTGATTTAAGTCCTCACAAATGCATTTGGCTAAATAGGCACAAATTCTAACAGAAACAGTCCAAAATCTTGTCCTGATGTGATTAAGGGGTTAATTAAGGGAACGATTGTATGAATAAATAAATGTAGAAGGTTTACACCTCGTGGTTTCTTCGCTCTCCGGCCTCGGAGCTGCTGGAAGGGAATTTTACAAGCTGTTTCCCAAATTTAGCCCAAAATCCTCAATCAGCGCGGCCCTTCTGTTCACCGCCGCCACACCTGGTGCCATACAAACCGCGCCGTTTTATACAGCGGCTCATCGTGTCCTGCTCATTTCGGACCATATGCCTCGTCCTGACCCCAGGGAGGGTCTTCATGAGCTCTTTATCAGCTCCAAAAATTCACCCCCCCCCCCCCCCCCCCCTGTTGTATAAAAGCAATAGAACACTTGAGGTTGTGTGTTATCACGAATAACATCACGGCTGTGATGATCTACACACTCCCTCTCGTGTTCTATTGCTTAATTATAGACCTCTCACAGTCTAACTGGACATTCCCCAAACTGTTTAATGTGTATATGGGATTTGGGAGGTGCAAAGTGTTTTCTGTTTTCACTGTCTACACTCTAGGCTCTCTGTGCTACCGACCTTGCCAGGCTCAAACAGACACCGTTCCGCCGTTCCGCTCAGGACTTTATACAGTCTAACTGGACCAGAAAATCGACCTTCCCCAAACTGTTTAATGTGTATTTAGGATTGGAAAGGTGCAGAGTGATTTAAGTCTTCACTGTCCACACTCTCGACTCTCTGTGCTACCGACCTTGCCAGGCTTTAAAAGACGCAGTTGAGTTCAGGGCTCTGTGTGTCTTTATAGACCTCATACTGCCTAACTGGACCTTCCTCAAACTGTTTAATGTGTATATGGGATTTGGGAGGCGCAGTGTTTTCTGTTTTCACTGTCTACACTCTCGACTCTTGGTGCTACCGACCTAGCCGGGCTTTAACAGACACAGCTGAGGTCAGGGCTCTGTGTGAGTTCCTCCACACCAACTAGTCCAACCTTGTCTTAATAGACCTTATACAGCCTAGCTAGTCCAAGAAATCGGCCTTCCCCAAACTGTTTAATACATACGTGGGATTTGAGAGGTGCAATATGTTTTTTGTTTTCACTGTTTACACTCTGGACTCTCTGTGCTATCGACCTAGCCAGGCTCTAACAGACACAGTTGGCCGTGTCTGAGGGAGGGCGGCAATTTTTGTTTTTTGGGTAAAATTTGTGTGATTTGGCACAAATGAGCGGCTGGTGCAGTGGGTGCCACACAGCGGTGTGGGTCCTGGAAACCTGGGTTCAAACCCTGGAATGTTTGTGAGTTTATTGCAGGTACTCTGGTTTACTCTCAAGTTGTACAAACATGCAGAGGGTGGATTTGCGACTCATCTGGTGTGAGGGAACGTGTGACTATAATTTAGTTTCTGATGCCTTAAGACTGTAGGGTGTCTAGGGTGTGTTTACATCATGTGTCCAGTGCTTCAGGGCAGCAGCCTGGCAAGGTCGGTAGCACAGAAAACACAAATTCTAACAGACACACTCCAAACATCAGTGCCTGATCTCACAAATGCTTCTGGCTAAACAGGCACAAATCCTAACAGACACACTCCAACATCCTGTGGAAAGTAAATAGAGAACTGAACTGTGTCTGTTAAAGCCCGGCTAGGTCGGTAGCACAAGACAGAGAGTCGAGATTGTAGATAGTGAAAGTGAAAGACTCTCCGCACCTGCCGAACCCTACATACGTGTTAAACAGTTTGGGGAAGGCCCGATTTCCTGTTCCGGTTAGAGCCCTGACCTGAACTGTGCCCGTAAAGCCCGGCTAGGTCGGTAGCACCGAGAGTCGAGAGAGTACACAGTGAAAACAAAAAACACACCGTGCAAATTCTAACAGACACACTACAAACATCAGTGCCTGATCTCACAAATGCTTCTGGCTTAACAGGCACAAATCCTAACAGACACACTCCGACATCCTGTGGAAAGTAAAGAGAACTGAACTGTGTCTGTTAAAGCCCGGCTAGGTCGGTAGCACCGAGAGATGAGAGCGTAGACAGTGAAAACTAAAAACTGTCCGCACATCCTGAACCCTATATGTGTATAAAAGGCCAGTGATAACTCAGTGGTTAAGGTACTGGACTTGAAAGCAGAAGGTTGCCGGTTCAAGCCCCGCCACCACCAAGTTGCCACGGTTGGGTCCCTAAGCAAGGCCCTTAACCCTCAATTGCTTATCGTGTTCCGCTCATTGTGTAAGTCGCTTTGGATAAAAGCGTCTGCTAAATACTGAAAATGTAAATGTAAAATGTAAATGTAAAACAGTTTGGGGAATGCCCGATTTCTTGTTCGGGTGAGAGCCCTGACCTGAACTGTGTCTGTAAAGCCCTCACAAATGCATTTGGCTAAATAGGCACAAATTCTAACAGAAACAGTCCAAAATCTTGTCCTGATGTGATTAAGGGGTTAATTAAGGGAACGATTGTATGAATAAATAAATGTAGAAGGTTTACACCTCGTGGTTTCTTCGCTCTCCGGCCTCGGAGCTGCTGGAAGGGAATTTTACAAGCTGTTTCCCAAATTTAGCCCAAAATCCTCAATCAGCGCGGCCCTTCTGTTCACCGCCGCCACACCTGGTGCCATACAAACCGCGCCGTTTTATACAGCGGCTCATCGTGTCCTGCTCATTTCGGACCATATGCCTCGTCCTGACCCCAGGGAGGGTCTTCATGAGCTCTTTATCAGCTCCAAAAATTCACCCCCCCCCCCCCCCCCAAGGCTTACGGTGCACCCTGTTCACCACAACATCATGCTGTAAAACTGTTGGCATACCAGTGTCAATGTACCAGTCTCTATTTACTTTCCACAAGATTTTAGACTGTTTCTGTTGGGATTTGTGCCCGTTAAGCCAAAAGCATTTGTGAGATCAGGCACTGATGTTGGATGAGAAACCCTTAGAACATTGACCACACCCTCACACACAGATCCTGACCAGTCTAACTGAAACAGGTAACGGACCAAAACTAAAAGCTGATCCGCACTATATGACCAAAAGTATTTGGACGCCTGACCGTGAGCTTGTCAGAAAACAAATGCTATTAAAACAGACCTCTACGTGATCTCTGAGAAGGTAAGACTGTGGGAATTTGTGCCCATTCAGTCACAAGATGATGGCATTTGTATGGCTGGGCACTGATGTTGGTCGAGATAGCCTCAGTTGATGTTCCGGTTCATCCCAAAGCCGTTCAGTGGGAGCTTTAACAGAAACAGTTGGCTGTTTCTGAGGGAGGGCAGGGACTCCTGCTGTCTGGTATGCGGATAGTGGAGAGCGGTCTTCTGTGCGGTCAGTGTGGGTGTCTTCACTCCCAACTCTCGGTGCTACCAACCTAGCCAGGCTCTAACAGACACAACAGTCTAAATAAAAGGGAAATTGACCTTCCCCAAACTGTTTAACATGTCTGTGGGGTCTACACCCTTGACTCTCTGTGCTGCTGACCTAGCCGGGCTTTAACAGACACAGTTGGCTGTGTCTGAGGGAGGGCAGTGACTCCCACTGTCTTGACATGCGGATAGGGGAGAGCAGTCTTCTGTACGGTCAGTGTGGGTGCCGTCCAGCACAGGGAACTTGGGTAGGTAAAATATATAACCCACCACCGCAACGGGTTCGAGCCCTTTATAGGGGCACAGACATGCCAGAACAGGCAGGGGCCTTCCCTAAACCGTTGCTGCAAAGTCGGAAGCCCAAAATTCACTCACTCACTTTCTTAACCGCTTATCCAATTAGGGTCACCCGGGGGGGCTGCTGGAGCCTATCCCAGCTTTTCAATGGGCGCAAGGCACACAGTAACACCCTGGACGGGGCGCCAGTCCAACGCAGGGCAGACACACAAACACACACACACACCCACCCTTTCACCGATAAGGTAATTCAGTGTCTCCAATGAACCTGACTGCATGTTTTTGGACTGTGGGAGGAAACCGGAGCTACCGGAGGAAACCCACACAGACACGGGGAGAACATGCAAACTCCTGACAGAAAGGACCCGGACCTTCTTGCTGTGAGGCAACAGTGCTACCCACTAAACCACCGTTTAGCCATCCAGCCCATATTATCGATTTATTACACCTGTTGGCACTTGTTATGGCTGAAACGCACAAACTCATTCATTAGAAGGGTCGTCCCAATACTTTTGTCCATATAGCGCATGCACCGTATATAAAACCACGTCATGAACAGGATCCAGCGAGCAGATAATTGATTAGTTAAATGTAACCCGGAGGAAACGCTCTGATAAGGACGAGCCGGCCTCTCAAACCAACTCTGAGCCAAAATCCATATTATTGTTCCATTAAATTTAGGACTCGGCCGGACGAACCCGAGCGCCCATTTGCTCCTTTTATGTTTCCAATTAGCCGATCTTAAAACCAGAATGATTTCCTCGTCCCTCTGACCTCCAGCTCCAGATGTGAAAATGAAGGAGTGAAGAGAAATAAAAAGTGAGCAGCTCAGGGGGATAGAGGACACCGGAAGGTGATTTTGCCCCTAAACACCTCTCATTAGTGACTATAAGAGACTCCACGTGATTTCTGAGGGTGTCATTTACATCCCACCCCGCCCTCGTGTCAGCGCCTCGATTAGATCCCATATCACAGCTACGGCATGAACAACCCTATCCCACATTTCCTCCCTCAGACACCAGCAGTCTGTCATGCAGCTACGAATGACCCTGGTCTTCAAATTTCATATCAGTGCAGATGACCACCGCCCAACCACCGCCAACCCACCTACTCACACACACAGTTCCACCTTCATCATGGTTCGAATTGTGGGACACAGTTCAGGAAGGGTTACTCATTAGCTGAACTGTAGAACGCTTAGAAAGTAGTTCATGCTAGCATTCATCAGTATACAATTAACACAACATAATTCAGACTTACAACAAACAAGTTAAATAACTAGCTACTTACATTAAACAAGCTTTACATTTCACAGAGCAGGTATTATTTAGGTGGTGGATCATTCTCAGCACTGCAGTGACACTGACATGGTGGTGGTGTGTTAGTGTGTGTTGTGCTGGTATGAGTGGATCAGACACAGCAGCGCTGCTGGAGTTTTTAAACACCTCACTGTCACTGCTGGACTGAGAATCGTCCACCAACCCAAAATATCCAGCCAACAGTGCCCCGTGGGCAGCGTCCTGTGACCACTGATGAAGGTCTAGAAGATGACCGACTCAAACAGCAGCAATAGATGAGCGATCGTCTCTGACTTTACATCTACAAGGTGGACCGACTGGGTAGGAGTGTCTAATAGAGTGGACAGTGAGTGGACACGGTATTTAAAAACTCCAGCAGCGCTGCTGTGTCTGATCCACTCATACCAGCACAACACACACTAACACACCACCACCATGTCAGTTTCACTGCAGTGCTGAGAATCATCCACCACCTAAATAACACCTGCTCTGTGGTGGTCCTGTGGTGGTCCTGACCATTGAAGAACAGGGTGAAAGCTGGTTAAAAAAAGTATGTAGAGAAACAGATGGACTACAGTCAGTAATTGTAGAACTGCAAAGTGCTTCTATATGGTAGGTGGAGCTGATAAAATGGACAGTGAGTGTAGAAACAAGGAGGTGGTTTTAATGTTATGGCTGATCGGTGTATATTAAACAAGCTAGACAGCTAGTTACTCACATTAAACCAGCTAGATATCTACCTAGATATATACTGTAGTGTATCTAAGTATATCAATATTATATTATATATTTAATTATATTAAAATAAAATCCCCCCCCCCCACCCGCATCGTCTCTCTCTCTCTCTCTCTCTCTCTCTCTCTCTCTCTCTCTCTCTTTTCTTCTGAGAGTGCTGCATGATTTCAGCCTCGAACACCAATCAGCTTGTTCTGTTTGTTTTGTTTTCAGTCCGCTCTATATTGTGTATAACAACTGCTCTGGGGGGGGGGGCGGTCGTGCTGAAAGCTTTGCCATTTGCTCGTCCTGGAGCCGCTGCTGCGAGTCCGCGGGTTCAGATCGATTATTTATTTTCAATAGCTGTTCATCTGGGCTGGATGAACACATGGTGGAGCAGAACGTTCCTGAATCAAAGGTCCTTGTTGTTTTTCTCTCTTTATAAACAACGACTGAAACCATCGGTGTATTGATGTCCTGTTTGCTAGAAAAACACTATATGGTCAAAAGTATAGGGACACCCTGGCATATTAGAGGGTTAAATGTTTCAGCTTGCTTATTTTAGAGAATAAAGAGCTTGGGGTCATCTATCCACAGTGCTAAAACAAACAAACCCAATATTATTGAACAACCTGGTTTTAATCACCAACAACCATAAAATGACGTGGAGAAATGTCTTTAATTTCTAATTAAATTGTTTTTTTTCTAATTTATTTCTGCATTTTCTCCCAATTTATCGTAGCCAATCTGTCTTCCGCTGCTGGTGGATCCCTGATTGCAGTCGAGGTGGGTATATTCCCTGCTCACGCCTCCTCCGACCCCTTAGCGGAACCCTTTTTCACCCATGCTTCTGCACAGGTGCCTCTATATCTGCTAATCAGGGTCCTAACACAGCGTTTGATGACCCCACCCACACAGTCCGGACATCCCACCCTAGCAGAACCGTGTGTGCTGCAGGCACTGCCGATTATGCCTGCTAGATGGCGCCGAGTTTTGAACCGAGGAGTTCAGAATCTCGTCGCTGGTGTGCTAGCGGGATATCCCGCTGCGCCACCTGGGCGCCTGATGTTATGGTTTAAGCATTAATCTTACGGATTCGTCATGCGCTGATTTTTCTTTTACTCATTTTGTTCAGATTTCAAAACGCTAATCAAGAAATTATTATTTTTTACAATTTTTTTTTGCATGGCAGCTCATTTGAACGCTAACTCCGGTTGGCTGCTTCTCCAAGAAAAATAAAAGGATCTGTCAGATGCTATTATTCAAAGCAAGGGTCTTGCTTGAGGGCCCAACAGTGGCAGCTTTGCAGTGGTGGGGCTTAAACCAGTGACCTTATGATAACTAGTCCAGTACCTTAACTGCTGCCTCAAGGGTTGCTGGTTTAAGCCCCACCAGCACCAGTGATGCTACCGTTGGACCCCTGAGCAAAGACTTCAATCCTCAATTGCTTAAGTTGCTTTCAGTCACAATTCCCAGATGAAGAGGTCCAGGTCCTTTCTGCTTGGAGTTTGCATGTTCTCCCCGTGTCCGAGTGTTTCCTCCAATCAGATGTCCGGATAGCCGTCGGCACTCCCGCTGCTCATGCTTATAAAAAGAAAGGAGACGTAACCTCCTGGTCTTGTGTCGATGAATTAAATCCTCTTTAATTAACTAAGTCGGCGTTATCGATTGCGCCCCCGTGTAACGTTTCCCTTTTTAGACGCAGATATTGAGCGGATGCTGAGCAGCGGCTTGAGCGATATCAAACCGATTACTCCAAGTACCACGACGTTCAGGTTTAAATTAAAATGCTCCATGCTGGCGGCATTCCATGCGTCCTTCCGTCGTTCTCACGAAGGTCATTTCAACAACTCCAGCGATTATGGGTTTGTTTCTCTTGATTTTATTTCTACATGGCCAAAATAATATGGACACTCAAGGGGAGGATTCAGCCAGGCCCATTGCTAACTAAGACCCCACAGTCCTGTCCAAAATAATAGAGACTCCTTGGTTTTAATTTATTTAAAAAAAATAAACCCTCGTCATGAAATTATCATTGTTTACTATTTTCTTTTTGGAATGGCAGCTACATTGGTACAGAGTGGTGGCTCAACTTCCCATGAACTCAAAATCAAGAAATTTTTACCCTTAAACTCAACATTCATTCATTCATTTTCTTGAGAAAGGGGTACTGGAGCCTATCCCAGCTTTTCAATGGGCGCAAGGCACACAGTAACATGCTGGACCAGACGCCAGTCCATTTCAGGGCAGACACACACACACACACACACAATCACTTACAAAGCAATTCAGTGTCTCCAATTAACCTGACTGCATGTTTTTGGACTGTGGGAGGAAACCGGAGCTCCCGGAGGAAACCCACACAGACACGGGGAGAACCTGCAAACTCTGCACAGAAAGGACCTGGACCGCCCCGCCTGGGGATCGAACCCAGGACCTTCTCGCTGTGAGGCGACAGTGCTACCCACTAAGCCACCGTGCCGCCCTAAACTCGACATGTTCAGCCTTTTTTTATATAAAAAATATTTATTTAATTTCTAATTAACAATGAACTGCCGCTTTGTTCAGCGCTCAGCTTGATCGGTGCAGTAAAACATAATCAAAGTGTGAATATGAGACGAATTTGCATCTGTGTGGAATAAGCGTCAGATCCAGGGTTACAGCTCCACATGTATCTGTGTTTATCTGGATTCTCCTCCCTGTTTCACTTTTAAACTTGTGTTACAGCTCCAGCTTCTGAGAAACGGTGAGAATCAGAATCAGCTTCTCCCAGAATCTAAAACGCTTCTGGTTGAAAATAAAGCTTAACGTGGTTTAATGTAGTAAAAGAAGGAGACAGGAGCACTAAACTTCTCTTCATTATTACTTCTCATAAGTTCCTCCACTAATCACATTCCTCACTCGCTGTTTCAGTACAATAAGTCACGTTAAGTTTTGTACACGGCACAGCAGCACAAAAGCGGTATGTGAATGCGCCGGTACTGAATGAAATACGGTATTCCAAGATCAAGCATCTGCGATCAAGAAGCATAATGAAACAATAAATATGTAAAGGTTTTATAAAGTGCAGCTTTTATTGTATTCCAGTGTTTTTTATATTATATTTGTGTTATTTTCAGTGTTTAAGTGTCAAAAACAACCTCATTACTTTACATGAGACTAAAATATCTGCAGCTCCACGGGACCATGGACGCATTAACAGGTTTCCCAAACATCCTTATAGGAAAAAATACCTCGAAACTCAACGTCTTTAAACTCAACACAACTCCCAGAACAAGGTACCGCTGAAAAAAATGAGTTCATAGGCGTGGCGCCTGCATGGCACGGATCCCCTCTTGTGCCGTATCATGCTCTAAAAGACACGATGCGCTTGGCTCTGATAGGATGTGATGTAAGGGTGGATGAGCAGCTTCAAAGGCAGGATGATCCGACCTTTAATGCCTGTAAAGATGCTTCAGTCCAGCTGTGCTGTGCAGGACAGAAGCCCTGATATTGTTTGCTGGGGCGGCACAGTGGCACGGTGGGTAGCACTGTCGCCTCACAGCAAGAAGGTCTTGGATTCGATTCCCAGGTGGAGCGGTCAGGGTCCTTTCTGTGTGGATTTTGCATGTTCTCCCCTTTGTCACAGCTTTGGCGTTCACGACTTGCCGTGTCTGAGGGAGGAAAGGTCGGATAGGAGATCAACTTCTTGCTGCAGAAACTTCCTTGCTTGCTTTGTTCTGGTGGAGCTGAGAGATTATTGTGGTCCTTCTTATATGCTAAAACTCAATCACAATCTAAGCAATTGAGGGTTAAGGGCTTTGCTCAGGGGTCCAACAGTAGCAACACTGGCAGTGGTGGGGCTTGAACCAGCCTTGAACCAAACCTTATGATTAATAGTCCAGTACCTTAACCGCTGCTTCAAGGGTTGCTGGTTGGTGATGCTACTGTTGGACCCCTGAGCATGGACTTTAACCTTTAATTGCTTGAGTTCTCAGCCACAATCATAAATCATTCTAGCATCCATGCGAACTGTCGGAAGTTACGAACACCCTGATTGGCTGATCCCACCATTACTGGATAAACTCGGTGGGTAGCACTGTCACCTTGCAGCGATTCCCAGGTGGAACAGCCACAGTCCTTTCTGCTTGGAGTTTGCATGTTCTCCTCGTGTCTGCATGGGTTTCCTCCAATCAGATATCAAGGTAGCTGTGACAATCTGGCTGCCCCACCACCATCAGTGATGCTACCGTTGGACCCCTGAGCAAAGCCATAACCTTCAGCAACAATTGTGAATCGTTCTAGCGTCTACACGAAGTATCGGAAGTTACGAACACCCTGATTGGCTGATTCCACCATGGAGTGTGTTTTTTAACATTATAAAATAGATAAAATGACCAAAAAATATCAACGAGCGAGTGGCACGGTGAGAGCTCAGAGATCCCAGACTTTTATTAATTGTAAAAAATAATCCTCAGTACCACAAACATTACAAACAATTAAAGAAAGGCTAATGAAACACAGGGTTAAACCTGCCCGTCCCAGCTTTTTTGGGAAGGTTTTGCAGCCATCAAAATACTCGAAACTTGGTTTGGAGGGCTTTAACCACCCCCCATCCTTCCCAAAAAAACCAAGATGATCATGTCAGTGTCAGTTTAGATGCCTGGCCTGCTGATAGCACTGCTGAGCAGCTATTTTGCCTTGCAGTGATTCCCAGGTGGAACAGTCCGGGTCCTTTCTGTGTAGAGTTTGCATGTTCTCCCTGTATTAGTGTTGCCCTGTTGTGTCCTGGTGACCTGTCTGGGGTGTTTCCTACCTTTCCCCCACTGGGTCGGACCCACTGCGACCCTAAATAAGATAAAGCGGTGGTAAAACAGACTAAATGAATCAATAAACCGATGTTTTACCTTTTGGGACAACCTTGTACCCCTTATCAGCCCAACCCCGCTCCTCTAGATCGACCGAGGTGAAAGAGATCGTGAGAATTAATATCCCTCTTTTTTTTTTAATAAAGATCAGTAGCAGCTCTTGTGTCGAGCGTTCTCTCCGAGGTAAAAAAAACCTCCTGCTCAGACGTTCTTTTCTGCTCAGACGTCTGTTGGATGTAATAAAATCTTGCCGTGATCCCAGAGTGCCCCGGACTTTGCTCCCCCTCTCGGGTCAATCATTTCGGTGCGCTTTGCCGCCGCTCGTCCTCCTCGCCGCTTCTGACTTGTGCTGTGCTCGAGCGGAAGAGCCTCTCCGGGGGGAAATACCTCCCGAAAATCCAATATTGCACTTATTGTCGTGTGGGTTCGGTCTGACTGAACGAGGGCTGCAGTGGACGGGTCACTTCATGGAGCAAAGCCAGGAAAAAAGGGGCTTACAGAGGGGACGAGGGGGCAGAGTGCGAATCCGTGTTTACTTCGGAAAACAGACACGGTCCTTGATGGTCATCCAGGGTTCAAAGGTATTTAAATCCATCACTAACTGATTCT